>NC_049981.1:19881187-19884856 GCF_000003815.2 Branchiostoma floridae | reverse complement strand
ATGTCATGGACATTGTCCCTGTCATTCCTCCGGGTTCTGGGCACCTTTTGCTTCTCACAATGTTATTAGTCGGATATTTCACCCATTGATATAACTACTCTAGCGCTGTATGAATAGGAATGCACGTCGATGTTACTTAAGTGTTATGCGTTGTTTAATAGTAACTCCTTCTGAATTTACCGTTAAGCGTTACCGGGCCTCCTGAATTTACCGTTAAGCGTTACCGGGCCTCCTGAATTCACCGTTAAGCGTTACCAAGACCCCCCATGCAGACCCTCATTTAATTTTTGTTGCAATATAGTAAACGGAAAATACATTTGAAAGGGATTCACTTGTGGTAACGTTATTACAAAATCTTTTTGAAAACATTATGTGTATGTTCAAAAGAATGTTGACTGGTTCTTAGCCCAGCTGACTAGTTCTTAGCTTCAAGGCGGCATGCCACAAAAACGATAAAGCCTACATATCTGCTTTCACTGTGATGGGTATGCACTGAAGAGCGATGCTCCCAGCGAAATTTCTAGGTACTGCAGTTAGTACCAAAGGTACTTCAATCATGGGAGCGAATGCATGAGGCTTTGGTAAGATTATACAGCGCTGTGAACAAGATGTGTGGATACGCATTAAGTCAATAACTAACATATAGATGTTGAAAGATATCACATTGAATTCTTATATTACTGAAACTGAACTGCTGACTGCCTTAGCTCTGTAAGAGCATAAACGTTCAATTTAAAGGTATTTCCTGCAGGCATTCATGAAACCTACTATGAAAACACTAACGCTCTTTGAAAGGACATTTTCATAGAGATTTTCCATGTAGTTAGTTCCTTTCATCGACCTTTTCATCCTTTTCCACTAGTGCTTCAGTGTTGCCTGGATCTTACCAGAGTAAATTACCAGTAAAGTTCAAAATCTATCAATATTTATAATAAGTAGTTTAAACGTTGGTGGGTGGCTACTCCTATGATTTCAAAAGTTAAGGACATGTGCATGGTCATTTTTCTTTTGCATGAATTCCGGATGTGGCGCTGCTATTGAAGATCATTGAACAGTAGAGATGATGATTTTTTTTCATTTTTTTTTTTCATACAAAACATTGAGACATTCTATGATTATGACCTTAGGTGACAATATTGCGAATTGCAAGTTAGGTGCAATTCAGCAGCAACTGTCGGGGCGATCGCTGGGTATAGGGGTGTGACCCATGAGAGATATCTATTAAATTCCAGCGGATTTTCTGTAAGTTTCCTTAGTTTCTGACAGAGGTTTTTAACCTCTTTCACGGTTGATCTATAATTAGAGCAGTTAGTTCAATCCCGATACTAAGAACAAATCGTCGATGAGTCGATATATGTCGATAAAAGGGGTACTACGCGAATATGTTTTCGTTTTACCAGGAGGAAGCTCCTTAGTTTTATGGCCTCTGAATTCGATGATAAATCGGATTTTTTTCCGCGGAAATCCCACGCTGACACAAATTTTGCATGCCTCATTCCGGTCACGTGCCCACCCGGCAGTGACGTCATCCGCCCCACTTGAGACGGATGCACACGGATGTGAAGAGCTGCAGCGGCTGCAACAGGACGAACGGCTGCGGGGGAAGGCCACATTTTGACGCTATTTGTCTTATATCTGCCTCTATTTAGACACAAAAGGTAAGATGAAAGTCTTTTTGGTATTATGTGGAAGTTAGGAGATCATTGTGTAAAGGGATTCCATCCAAAGCCGGTGATTTTGACCGTAAATAAGGGAGGTTTCTGTCGCGTGTGTGATCGTTTGCCTGTGATCGTTTGCCTCTTCGCCGATTTGATGAAGGGTCAAACTTGAAACGTCAAATGGGAGAATTTTGCCCTGTGTCTCCTGTTTTAGTAGCCAGCGATCATAATACAGAGTGAATCTTTCATATATTACGTTCTAATATACGCTTATAGGAAGAAATGCTATGTTCCCAGCAGTACGGAAGTCACCAAAGCATGGCTGTTGTTGTTATAATTTGACGTCCTTGTCACAAAGGCCCTTTACATGATTTGCATGCCGCAAATAAACTCCAAAGAAATGGTTTTCTAAATCCATTACAGTTGTAGAAACGTCCAACTTTTAGCCTCTTTGGTATTTTGCAGTTTCATGCTATGCTAATTATTTCAAATATGGCCAAAACCTTGAACGATGAAATAGAATATACACGCCGCGGTATTATGTGACATTCATCTGGTCAACCATTACTTACACTTCGTTACTGAATACTATCATCCAAAAAAAATGAATGCATTTTCTCGTTGATTGGCTCTTTTGAGAAAATAGTTACAGGAATAGAGTGCATAATTTTTTTTTTTGCAAGGACCCAAGAACCATATCATATGCTGTTACTATTCTGACGTAACATTACATTTGTTTTGAGTCTATTTCCGGTCGAAACTTGAGCTTGAACCATATTTTGCTTGTTGCTTATGACAGAAGAAATCAACTGTGAAAAAGTATATCAGTTATGGACTTGATTACTGGTACAAACTGAAAGATGCTAGTAGTAAACAACAAAACAACATATGCTGCTGCTTTATGCAAGAAAGCTTGCCATAGCTGGATTTCTGCCTTCCGTCCTATATTCATGAGGCCTCCTATCAGTAAATGTAAACAAATTATGCATAGGCCTGATGGGGAATGTTGGTAGTTGACAACATATTGTTTTGGTAGTGATTAGTAGGAATACATTTATTTCATACTAGTATTTTAAAATTTAGGTAAGCTTTGTTTGCAACCCACCTAAACCTTGATTCAACTGTGATTCTGTGAATGACACAGTGAACACTCAATTTTCTCCCTACCACAAATTTGGATCCCAGCAAAATTAAAGCTACAGCAGCTGCTATATGCAAAACTTATCATGTAGAATGTTATGTTAGCTTTGAAAAAAATGAGTAGTTTTGTGAGCACAGAAAATATAGGCCATTCTTCAGTGGATCTTTCGATTTGTTGTTTAGTCTGACAAGTGTGCTGTCTGAAAGGTCATGCTACATATCTAAGGTTTGTTACATCCAGGGGCAACAACACATTGTGTAATCTGTCCCAAAGCTTAGACTCTAAGTTAGAGAACAATGTGGGTATACTTGTTGTCATGCAGTTACACTGAAGGCTGGTTAGCTCTATCCCCTCAGTTTGGGTAACATAATCATCCAGCCTAAAAGTCAAACACATGAACTAGATTCAGTGTTCTATCTTAGTTGTTTGCGACCACAAATGCTTAATATTATGCTTCTTTTTTAACTAGCATTGTGGTATTGTGGTAGTATTTATTTGTTTAATGTTTAAGATAAAATATGTTGATATGGTCATCCAAACTTATAAAAATCCTTTAGTACATCTTAGAACTTATAACAACAGAATCATGTCCCCCAGGGTACCCTTAGATTAGATTCTAATTTAGAATGCCAACTTTTTGCCTTAGATTTTCAAACAGGGCAAGGTCCATCTAACTTCCACACCATCCCCCCATTGGTTGTTTTGCAATCTAGTTGCCAAAGTAAAATCCTAGCTCAGACTTGGAGAACCCTGAGATTTAGATAAGGTTGATGTGAAAATTGACACATTATGCCAGAGAAACAGTAACCCAGGACCATGACAAACAAAATAGGAGTAGACCAACACAGCTGAGTACAGAAAAATTCTTTA
>NC_049981.1:19864456-19881087 GCF_000003815.2 Branchiostoma floridae | reverse complement strand
AACTGGCTTGGTCATAATGTACATGAGTCATTGTACAAGTTAGTAAGAGCTGGAAAAATTTCCGTAGTACTTGTAGTACATTGAACGTGTCGTGTACTGAATACAGTGTCAGTCCTCACATCAACAACCTAGTCATCAGCAACCACAGGCAGGGTGGTATTTTGTGTTAGTACACTTACATATTGCTGTGTATAAAGATGAGTAAAAACTCTTCCCTGAAGTTGGCACAAGTAAGGCTATTTGGTCTTAAAATATGTCTCAAGTTTATGAATATGGTCTTGACAGGGTACTGAAGTCCAGGCATCTGTGTTAATTTTTTAAGCATTTGAAACCATGTAGCTGTTATCCCCAAATTATATTCTCTATAGATAAGCTGCTATATGTGTCAATCATTCATAAGTAACTCTTCATCTGCATTCAAAATCAATTTCACGTATAATTGTCATCCTGGTTACTGATTTGAGGGAAGATCTTTGCAATGCAAAGCATGATACTTAATAGGAATGTCACCCTAGAGAGTAAATTTCATGTAAATTATGGATGAGGCATGTTTAAATAGTTTCTTAAGGTGTGGTGACCTGAATCTTTCCCTCTCTGTCATGTGGTGGGGATGGAAAGATTCAGGTCACCATACCTGGCTTTTGTCTCAGCAAGGAGGTTAAAGAAAGACTCTTTCTTTAACCTCCTTGGTCTCAGGCTTTTCAGTCATCCAGGCTACATACTGTTTTCTCATCACTTTTGTGTTGTAACACCCGTGTTATTTGCTATCATGAAAATTGTAAGGAAGAAAATTGGACCCTTTATAACATGGTAGCAAACACAAATGTAGAAAACAGCTATCAGCAAAAATTGTGTCAGAGGAACCTGCTATTTGCCTGGGTGTCATTCCTTCGTAGTAACCACGGACAAGAGCTATAGGCAACTACAGAGGCTTGCATACAGGCTAACCTGTTAGACAAGTAACATTCACATGGCAAACTGAAATGATGTACAAAATTTAGGTCAGCGTCATCTTATCTTCAAAGCAGGAAACGCACATTTGTACCTTCTCCATGTTGTGCAGCAGTAATTAATATTGTCAACTTAGTGCCAGAAGACCATGATCAAAGGTGTATGGTGTATTGTATCTTTCACTTTACACAGGAAGTGATGAAGAAAACACCATGGATACACTGTTCATGGTATTGAAAATTAATACATTTTGTACATGTCACATGGTCCAGGAGGAAGTTCCCTTATATGGACAGGATAGACTACTTTGTATGGCTGTCAGACTTTGTGAAATGGAGACTTTCTAATCATTATCTTACTCACCTTGCTGTAGGCAGCAGAAAATATCCTGTAAGGTTAGGATTTTTTCTTCATGATGAAAGGGTGTGGTCAATAATGATGATATAAGACAATAGGAAGAATCGAAATAACCCAGATATTTGAAATATGACTGTGCTCAGTGTGCTGTCTTCCTGTCTACTTTGTTCCCTCCTAAATAATTGCATATGAAAGTTCCTGGTTGTTATAAATAGAGAAGTTGATACAATGTAGCACTCGTCTGTAGTAACATAGAGTCTACTGTACTGTATTGGAAACAAAGTGGTTTGAAGTTGGTAGGGAAGCAGACAGTGTGAAAACAGTATGTAAGTAAACAGGAGGAAATCACTGCTAAAATTTCCAATGACAGAAAAGTACTTTCAGTTTTCACTCTTTAAGCTAGTTACAGGTCAGTTGCATAAAGCATTCCTTTGTTGGTGTTGCTAGGAAACATCAAGATCAGGCTAACAGGCAACAGTACAGTTCGCTGTACAGGCCTAAACCAATAAAGAGTCACCAGACTGAAAGATCCATACATTATTTTGTTTGATTGATGTGGTTTTAATTTCACTTTGCCTTTGACTTGAGGCACTTGCTTTTTCAAAATACCGTGATCATTGCACATGCAACGCATGAGTTACTTAGGTTGTCTTTTAAACTACCTGTAGCATCCAGCCATGTCTTTGGGAGCACATTTTTTGCCACTTGTAAATAGGGGTAAGTTACAGTCTTTACATGACATATTTTTTCATGACATCAAGGATGAAATCTTTTTTTGCGTGGTACAGATCAGTTCATCATGCCAGAGGTGGCATCACAGTGGCCAGGAATGCCTGTCATGACAGAGCAAAGGTCACCTGTGTCCTCCATAACTGATGATTTTATGGTACATTTAGGGTTTAAACAATGCATATATGTCACAAAATGTCATGAAAGCCTGTGAAGAAAAACTGGAACTACAGGAACAAATACCTCTTCAAGCAGAGGTTGGTGGGGAAAATAGTGACATTCTTATCTACCCCATCCCCAGCACTGGCAGACAGAAAAGAAGGTCCCAATTTTCCTCACAACTTTTGCTTTAAGTGGAGAACAATACTGGAAAGTGGAAGAGTTTAAACTTTGCAGGGAGGAAGAATATCAGATTTACTTTGAGAGAAATGGAAATCCAGAGATATTGGTAGAAGAGGTATGAAGTAGGATGTACATGAATTAACAGAATTGTGATGAATTATTTTCTTCAGATCCACAGGCCTCTTCTGTAATTGGAATATCAATAATTTATTAGGCTTTATGGTGTTCATGATTCACTTCATAAGCTCATATTGGCTTGCAATTTGATTTTTTGTAAATCTAGTTTATTGTACTGACTAGTCATCGTAAGAGTGAGGATAAAAAGAAAATAATTTGTTAGCTTGGAGCAGCCAGAGCCACGCCCTAGCATTACTCCCAGACCTTGGTTCAAATTTAAGTGATAATAGGTTCAAAGCAAATCCTCCTCTTTCCTGATATGCAAAAGTCAGAACATAATAACTATGATTCATAACATAAGTTGCTAGACAGTTATGATGTGAGTAGGTACTAATGGTCCTGTGGTGGATACAGTGTTTTTTTTACAGCTGTAAAACAAATAACTTCTGTCTTTTGTATGTATTGACATTGTTGACAGAAAGGTAAACAGATGTCGGTCTCCTTTCTTTGCAAACTTAAGTAAGGGGAGAAAGGGTTTGACAAGGTTGTGCATTTGAATAGCTGCAACCTTGTCAACTGCTTGTCATGTAGTGTACATGTATGTACCTGTTTTTAACTGTTATATAGGGCGGAGGACATGTGTATCTGTCCTGCTTATGTTACCGCTTACATGATGTATGTACTACTGTACTAGTATTTTAGTTTTCTTGTTCTACTTGCCATATTGTCCACTTTGGGCTCCCTATATTCACGGACAGCTGAACCTTCGTATCATGAAGTCAATCACGTATTTGTACATTGTACATTTGTGCATTGTCAACACTTGAGTGTGCTAAAGGTTAAAATGTACATCAAGAGTTATACGATTTTGTTTACAACAGCCGTATTACATAATAACAATGCATGTAGCACTGAACTATCTTGCTATACTTACAGTTAAGATATTGATTGAAGGTAGATAGGATCTTTAGGATGTTCTTGTACTTAAGACATCCATAATAATTGTGAGAAAATTGTGACAAGTTATTTATATGACTTTTAATGACTCCCATTGTAATGACTTAAGATAGAACCAACCCCAACGATCTATCCTTGACCCAACATAGCCTTGGACTCAGTTGGAGTTTTGTGGGGGAGTCCATGCTGTGGGGCCAGTTATGTAGAAATGCTGTGTTTGCTTGGACTTTGTCCAATCACGTTGCGTATGTTTTATATTTTTTGCTCAGGCTTTATACATGATTTCCATCCTCTTTTTCCCCTCACACAGCCACTAACGGGTTTTGCAACACCTTTGTCAAATTGTTGCTACGCCTTTACCTTTCTGCCAGGATTTCATTCCGCCATTTTATTGGAATTAAGACATGAAAGCAGGCATGACCTCTAAGTTTTAACATCTCCAGGTTCCACTCAGGCACCATTTTACAAAATTAACTTGACAAATGAGTTAACCTGAGCAGCCCAGCAACAGGCAGAGTATGGAACTCTGTCAACCTTTTAGAAAAGCTACTTTTCCTTGAAGGAGTTTGGTAGCAGTATTTTTATGCACTGCAGCACTCCCCCAGAATGCGTACAGTCCAAAGGTTTCATTCAAATGAGGTTGACATATTACAGAATGCATCAGAAGTGTTGTGTCAGCACCAGTGGCAGTGGCAGTAGTGACATCATTCTCCCTGCTTTGGTAAACATGTCCGCTTTTGTATACGTGTAAGTTTTCTGACTACACCTGATATCTGATGATTCCTGGGTGAAGTAGGCATCAAAGGCAATGGGTTAAAAGTAAGTACCTGTAGCTGATCTTGACAGCTGCCATGTTATTCTTATATTCTTTTCTTCCTCAAATGGATTTCCTAATGTATTTCAGCATATCCAGTGCTGGTGGCATTAGATAAGTCAAGCTTGTGCTGTTAAGCCCAATCTAGACACAGTTTTTCCGGACACCTCCAACATCTGCACGCACACAATGACAGATCGTAGGGTGGGACACCCGTGGTGCTTGGATTGCAGTCATATCACATCAGGTGATTTTCAAAATGGCAGCAGAACAGGTGACGCTACTGTACACAGCCCCCATGACTGTCAGCATTTCTGCTTATTATAGATTAGATGATGTTCTTTCGGTATCTCATTTGCATGTTGTTAATCATGATAATATCAGGAATGACGACACGGACTATCATCAACCCTGCTTTCCTCCTCGCTGCCCTCATCGTGGTGGAGGTGGTGAGCTGCTCTGCCCCTCGATCTCACATCATGCAAGGAGTCCTGCGTTCATTTAGGAGCAACTCGACTAACTATTTTCAAAATTAGCAACAATGCCACAGTAACATGTCATGAGTAACCTCAAATGGAGTAATTGGGCCTTTCATAAAATCTTTCGAAAAGGAGGGATTATATGTTTTAATTGTGCAGGATTACTGACAGTAGGATCTCAAAAAGCTGTCATGCAAATCAAATCCTTGTGGCCTAGCTCTACAAAAGATGTCAATTGCATAAAATGTGTGAGGCCTAGTTCGGAATGTATTCTCTGTCTGCTTGTTTGTACAGTTGCCTCTTAGGAGTGGAAGGCAGAACGACAGTTGTATTGTGTCTAGCACTGAAGTATGCTCAAAATAGTCGTACTTTCAGAAGTGTCCTTGATTGAAGTGCAGGTAGCTTTATAAATATTGTATATGTGCAATTCAGTCCCTGTCTGTGAAGAGAAAGTTATCGGCCCGTGTTAAAAAAGTGCCATACAGAATCATAAGCAGCCTTGCAAATCGAAATCAGGCAATTCACATACAACAGATAATTCTCACCTATGTGATCGCGCGCGAGTAGTAAAAATCATGTGCAACAGCAAACAGGTTCAAGTTACATTCAGCGCCCCCCTCCCCAGCTTTGGCACTAAATCGCCAGACCCAGTGGAGCTCGTCGTAAAATTGATTTTTCTGTCATTGCCACTCTTAGAGTTGTGGTCGCGTACCTTTTAGTATTTGTTCTTCAAGTGTTTTATCTTTGTACGGAATGGGTTCCATGATTTTGCATAGCCTTCTTGGCGCGCTGCTACCTGGATGTGTAACATTACACACACCCCAGACAAGACTGGCAATAAAAATATTATTGCCATGACGACGATTGAGGGGAACAACAATACTGCTCAAATCAGAAATAGACTGGACCTTCCCTGTCGCACTATCCCTGGCACAATATACTAACCCACCTGTAACATAAACCTACAGCTAGCAGAAATGTACCCTCCCTGGTACAGCACAACGGGCTGCCAGTAACCTAAACCTACAGCTGAGCACTACAGTGTGTAGTGGAGAATAAAAAATAAGGAAGAACCAACTGTTTCCAGCACTTCCATCCTTGAATGACTTTCTTGCACCTTACCCACATGGCTGTCCTACTTCGTAATATTCCAGTCCTTGGATAGTATAATAGGCCTTGAACAATTATATTTGGCTCTGAATATGATAACCATTTGGATGCCATCATTCAAGATCATGACCTCTATATGAAGTATTTCCTGTCTGCCTGTGGCGTATGGCTTGAACAAGCTCTAGAAAAGAAAATGTATCCTTCATGACATAACATAACAACCAAGACAACGTGATCCATTGTGCAGAGTTTCCCTGTCTACCACTTAAGTTTCAAGGGAAAAATTCCTCCAGGGAGCCAGTGTGACCTACATTCCACCATTGCATACCAGAGATACATCTGGAACAGATTGGGGGGGGGGGGCTGGTTGCATACCCAGCATACTGCATTCCTGTGGAAAAATGCCTGTGCAATTCCTAGAATTTTTGCAGATATACCACTTGACGACTCCCCTGAGGCGTCGTCAATTTGACGACTCCCCTGAGGCGTCGTCAAAAAAATAGCTAGAACTGTACCGTGTTTCCTCAACTGCCTGGACACAAAACTTGCCGATTCCAGGAATGTCTACCATAGGATCTGCGAAATATTCCAGCAAACCTACTGCAAGTACCTAAATTTGCTGAAAATACCTTAAGATGACCACATGACTCGACCTGGTCAATATGCAAACTAAGCTGACTTCAAGCCACATTTGCTTTCATACTGGAACCCCAGTTGCCAGAGCCACATTGAAACTTAAAACTACTTCCCAGAGGTGGTTCATGGTTTAGCTGCGGCTTTATACTGACCACATGAATCCTGCTTCATTGGCTTCGACTCAAGATCCAATTATTTTTCAATAACATTGTTAACACACTAATTAACCAACTGGTAAACAAATGCTGGCAAAAATATAGCTTCCCCGAGGACGTAGTATGTATTAACTGAACAAAGGGCCTTGTTCAGACTACTTTTTTCATGCTGCTTGCTCCAGGGTATGTTTCTTTTGTATTCTGTGCGAACATCGTAATACTAGAAATTTTGGCTTCCTTCCTGTGAAATGGTTAGACTTGGGTTAGTAGTAAGTGTTGTTTTTCAAATGAAGTGTAGTCACATAGATCTAATTGATTGTACACGACATGGCATGGTGCTCTTATGGGTAGGCTTGTTAATGTAAAACCTATGGTTCCTGGGTTTGCAGGTCCCCGTGGGAAAGGTGCTTATTGTTATCTCCATGAAAAATGGGGATATTGTTTTGTGTGTGTCTGTTTGTGTGTGTGTGTTTGTGTGCATGAGTGTGTTTGTTTGTGTCTGCGTTTCTGAATTTTTGTAGTTGACATAACTCAAGAACGTCTTGATGGATTACGATGATATTTGGTATGTGGGTAGGTGTTGGAAACGCAAAGGTCAAGGTCAATTTTGGGCCTCCTGGTACTGCAGTAGATTTTTTTTGTATCTTTTGACCTTAGCATGCTATGGTCTTGAATTGTTGGTGACAGATAGCCGGTGATGTTAGAGAAAAGGGGTGTATGTTTGGACCCCCTAGCAGCTTGCTCTAGAATTGCAGAGGCGTTTTTGTCAAAATCTTCCAGAGAGGATAATGGAACAAAGAAACAATGGATTTCCATGATATTAAGTATTAAGAAATATAACTGGTCTGTTAGGTTGCTGTTTGTGATTTCATCTCCTACCAAATCAAAGTATTGTTTGAATGATGTCTATTGTGCTAAAGGTCATATTTACCTTGTTTATGTAATATGTATCTGTTCTTGAATCATGCCCAGGCTTGCAGTTTTTGACTGACCCTTGTACTGTTGTATCTCCACAGCTGGATCCCATGACGTGGCCACTGTAAACACGGGAGGTTAAAGGTTTCCACCAGTCCCAATCATCAGGATGCAAACCTCCTTAGATGTGGAGGCCGGGGACTCGCCCATCATGTTGTCGGCAGACGTCACAGAGTGGAGCACGGACGATGTTCGCCGATGGATGGTGGACAAGGGCTTCCAAGAGTACACGGAATTGTTGTGCGACAGACATCGGCTTAACGGGGTAGCCTTGCTGTCTCTAACGGAAGAGGACTTGAGAGAGCCTCCGATTTCTATGCATGTGCTGGGCGACTTGAAGCGCCTGGTTGATGCTATAACACAGCTTCGCCATGACACCTTCACGTTCCGCCCGAACATCCCAGACGGGCGCTCTAGCAGTGGAGATTCCAGCCCCACGCGATCGGACAGCCCGCGGGACATCTCAAAAACTCTGGAAACCCTGGTCAAGATCAACATGTCTGACGCGCAGGAAAAGCCACATTTTCCATCTGAGAAGTGGAAGACCTTCGTGGCATTTGTCTACCTTTGTGGTATGATGATGCTGAACCCAATTTTTATAAACATCATTCATGAACGTGTTCCGGACAAGTCTGTGGAACCTCCGCTTCCAGATGTGTTCTTTGATTACTTTGACAGAGTTGTCTGGGCGTTCTCTGTATGTGAAATTGCAGGAATGATAAACTCTGCACTTTTGCTAATAGTCTGGATCCTTCACAAACACAAGTAAGTACTAGGTATTTCATGTTTTCACACCATTTGCTTGTGAATGTAACTTTGATTAGGTTGTTTACACATGATGTCACAACTGCCACTCAGGTTGGTTACTCATGAGTCATGACCTATAAATTTGCATATATGTCATAAGTGCAAAACATTCAAATTCAAATCCGGCAAATGGAACAATAGTTCTGTGATACCTGCACCCTATATATATGTCACAGTAGAGATCACGATCCAGTAGAATCGTCGATTCTCCTAGGAGAGATCGCGATCGGAGTTGGTCCTAGGGCCAACTCCGATCGGGATCTCTCCTAGGAGAATAGACGATTCTACTAGTATAGATTGCCATCGGGGTCTCCCCTAGGGCCAACTCTGATCCAAACTCAAATAATGCTAAGATATGGGAAACAGACTGCGATCGGGATCTGTTTGCGATCGGGATCTCTCCTAGGACCAACTCCGATCCAAACTCAAATGATGCTAAGATATAGGAAACAGCAATACTTTTTTGGATAAACAATGATTTTATTTAGTATTAATGCAAACCTACTAACTGATTACCAACTACACTCTACTTGTGTCACTTCTACAATGTTAACTTCACTCAAGACTACCACACTAGGGTCACTTCTGCAACTTAACTCAAGGTATACTATAGTATATAGCATCACTTTCATGGTAAATTTGACATCTGATAAAGTAATTTCTGATAAAGTAGTGGCAAAAAGTACTGTAAATGCAGAAATGTTCGCGGTGGATTAATGTTCGCGGTTTTCGCGGTGACCACTTCACCGCGAATTTAAAACCACCGCGAACATTTTTCTATAATGATATTAGATTGCAGTCTATGGTGTTACCGCGAACTTAAATCCACCGCGAAAAGTCCTTTTTCCCGCTATCGCGAAATTAAATCCCCGCGAACTTAAAAACATTTACAGTATGTAAAAGTATGTAAAAGTAGTATGTAAAAGACACCAACAGGTGATAAAAAAATGTGTCAGTATGCAAATTTCACAGCTTTTGAAGAACAATAACAACTGTAAAGTCGTCAAACAGGTGTCAAAAGATTAAGTAGAGTTTCAAGATATCACAATTTTACACCTATTGAGTACATTTCACTACTGACACTAGTAAGACTTGTACTGAATCATTCCACAGCTTTAAAAGAACAATAACCATTGTGAAGTGATCAACAGGTGTCAAAATACCAATCAGAGTTTCAAGATATTACTCACAATTTCACACCTATTGCGTACATTTTACAAGTAGGCTTGTGTGTAGTTGGTAATGAGTTAGTAGGTTTGCATTAATACTAAATAAAATAATTGTTTATCAAAAAAAATATTGCTGTTTCCTATATCTTAGCATCATTTGAGTTTGGATCGGAGTTGGCCCTAGGGGAGACCCCGAACGCAATCTATACTAGTAGAATCGCCTATTCGCCTAGGAGAGATCCCGATCAGAGTTGGTCCTAGGACCAGCTCCGATCGCGATCTCTCCTAGGAGAATCGACGATTCTACTGGATCGTGATCTCTACTGTGACATATACATGAACCTCATATATGTTTATAGCTTAAAGCACGAATCTTGGGGTGAACCTGAGAAGATAATTATTTAATCGAAGGTGAGATTCTGTAGCCTGGAGAAATACATACACACATGTACCTGCAGAACTTTATCTAAACACCTAAACTAGAAAGACAAGAACTTGGAAAAAGCAAAACTAGACAGGGCTCTATGGAGTGAAATATCTACTAGCTTCATTCCAACCATTGGTTGTTATTGTGTGCATCTAAATTCTTCACAGGATCTCTAGCCAGCCAGACTGCCAGCCTTATTAGCTCACTCCACTCTCTGTCACTTCTGTAGCCTAAGTGGCAAACAGCTTATGTTTCGGGATTAGATATAGAACTCGAGGTATGTACTTTCTCCGGGCAGAAAGATCACATTTTAGACCATAAAGATAAGATCATAATGTTACTCTATGAAGGTGGGTTGTTTGTCAGAAAGACAGGGCAGTCAGAAAACACCACAGATTTCCAACCCATTGTTTGCTTTGAGATAGTATGTATGCCCTGTGAAAGATTAGGACTGACAGTTGTTGAGGATAGTTGGCTTGTAAGTTGTATGAGTTGTAGTTGCATGACTGGTGAAGTACCATTAATTATATGCTAGCCACCTTCCACACATGACAGAAAGCAATTATAGATGTTTTTGCATACTAGTAGCAACCCTTAATTCAAGTGGCAACAGGTAGCACCATGGCTTGGTTGTTCAGTTGTAACTAAGGTATCAACAAAATGAAGGGCCTTCTCCTTACTATTACAATTATAACTTTGCTCAGCTGTGTTCTTTGCACTTTTGACCCTTTTTTGCACTTTGGTCTTTAGTTCTGACAGTTTTGAAACACTTGCTAAGTTGCTAGTAAAGTAAGAAATCACATTGTTTTTGCATCTCTACTTATTTTAGTTCACTAAAGATATGGGGGTAGGGGTGTCAAAAGTTTTTCAATCTGTATTGTTATTTCTTAAGAAGCAGTGCTCAAAATGCCCAAAATCTTTTTATCTCCATTGTTTTAACAAATATCTGTAGCAGTATTTGCTTTAGTTGATAATTAACTAGTTGCACAATAGTCTTACTCTTAGTTGGCTACCGAAATCTGTCACTGCTACCAGTATGTCACAGTCAGGTTATGTAACTCTTGAGATTTAAACTGGACTAAGTAACATGTCAGGAGAAAGATTACTCTGGGCTGAGATCTAAAAAAACTAATTGAAGGATACATTTTACATTGTGTTGGTTGATTGCAGGGTTGTCTTCATTATCTTTTTTATCAAGACATGTCCCTTCATTCTGGGACGGAAATTTGCTTGTTGGGACAGAAAAAAATCTGCACTTCCTGATTTAATTTTGAGGAATATGTATTCTGGAGTACAGTATGGCCTTAATGACCAGTGCGCTGGTGTGCATATGGTGTCATAAGGCCTGGTCATTCGCTCACTCTGTGGATTTATTCTGTGGTTATAGCAAATGACCAGGCCTTATAACACCATATACACACACTAGGGAATAGGCAGGTCATTAACATTATTATCATACAGCCTATCCAAACTAACTTGTATGAGACATACAAATTTCTGTATGACACATAGATCCTTTGAGTTTGATACTATTCTCTATACTTGTAAATTTATTTGCCAAATTTCTGATTTTGAAACCGAAATCGCTACAGAAAATTTTCCTTACATTGCAATCTTGGCATGTCAACTCTTTTCAAATCTTCTCTACTGCACTGTATTAACATCCCTCCTTGCTGGGTTTGATAATTCCTTCTTGCTATGTATTCTTCTGATTGGTCAATGTTCTGTGAACTCTTCTTCTGATTGGATCTGGTGAGGAGTGACTATCAAACACCTAGAAATTCATTAAACACACTGCTTGCTTCGTCATTCTGGTGTCGCTTGCATTACCTACTCTTTTACTAGCCCTGATCTTGCTGACGTACCCTTGCCTTTCCCTGTTCCCTGCAGATGGATAGTGCTCAGGAGGTATTGCCTGATTGTTGGGACTCTCTACCTACTGAGGTGTATCACCATGTATGTCACCACCCTGCCTGTACCAGGCATGCATTTCCGATGTTCTCCTAAGGTAAGGACAAGTCATCACTTGAATTTTGAAAATATCCTAGCAATCTCAACACGAAAAGTGGTCCATAGTGGAACTTGTCCTTTTGCTAACACCTACCAACATACGAAATATCATACATATCCATCGACTGCTTTTTGAGTTATCAAGGTAGAACTAAGTCAATTATCTAGATGTGTTTGTGTTATTTTCTAATTACTTTCTAATCGATTGTAATACTGTAAAAAAGGTCCCCAGCCCCTGAGATATAGCCTTAAAAGTAATGTAGAGAAAACTCTGAAAAGCCAGTTTAGTCAACATGTAAAACTGTACTGTACAAACACACTACAACTTAGTACAAGTGTTTTTCCACTTGCCACATTTGCTATGTTATAGATTTGCCTTACAGCATTTATTATTATTATTAATGTTAAGTTTTGTATATTTATGATATCTGTCTCATAGGATTTCATTTTGATTATATATTGAAGATGATAAATGCCATTATATATTGTATAT
Organism: Branchiostoma floridae; assembly: GCF_000003815.2. Lineage (NCBI taxonomy): Eukaryota > Metazoa > Chordata > Leptocardii > Amphioxiformes > Branchiostomatidae > Branchiostoma > Branchiostoma floridae. The sequence continues at coordinate 19,868,559 of NC_049981.1, read as the reverse complement.
CTATCACCCACGACTGTATGTTCTTTCTCCCCAGATCCATGGTAATTTATCAGCAATGTTTGATCGAGCAATGACAATGATGTTCGGCCTGGGCCTGTCCATTACGGGCTCCCATCACCTGTGTGGGGATTACCTGTTCAGTGGCCACACAGTCATCCTCACCATCACCTACCTCTTTATAAAGGAGTGTGAGTATCCAGTGTTGGCCCAGAGTCTGTATCATTCTGTATTTGTACAGCCAGAACACTATTTGGCTGAACATACCAACTTTGCAGGCATATGTCACAGCAGCAGCTGGTTGTATTGCACTAAATGATTTGTCACACCTAACCTTTAAATATCTAGCTTTAACTATAAGCATTACTTAAAGCAATATAATGAAGATGCTGTTGCAGTAATTGGTGGCAATGAGTTCCACTCTACATTGTCCTAGGGAAAAACAAAACAGAAATAGCATTGCCAACACCAGCTTACTGCCATTTGGTCCTATCGTCCCAGAATGGAGGTGTTAAAAGATTCAGTCTTTCCCTGAACATCTATAGAATGAATCCTGTAGTCATCGACTTTGAAAGGGACAGTATTAAACAGTTATCAAAGTTAGATGGCCTACATATAGGTGTGCGAAGTTTGTTAGTGTGCCTGCAAAACTGGTGTTAAAGCTGAAGACCTTTGTTACTAGGAGACCAATTCATATTAAAACAGTGTAACTTGGAGACAAGTCTTATGTTCTTATGGTGTTTATTGTTACCCTTCCACAGTGTTCTAACCTTTAAGCCTTAACAACTATTCTAATCGATCTTGTTTTCCCCCCTCCCACCACTGCAGATTCCCCGCGTGGCTGGTTCATTCTGCACTGGTGCACATGGCTTGTCTCCTGCATCGGCATCTTCTGTATCCTCCTGGCGCACGACCACTACACGATAGACGTGGTCGTGGCATACTTCATCACCACGCGACTGTTCTGGATCTACCACACGTTGGCAAACCACGAGGTGCTGAAGAAGCCCAGCCCGTTGCACCACCTGTCCCGGACGTGGTGGTTCTCCATGTTCAGGATGGCGGAGGGCAACATTGAGGGGGTCCTGCCACGGGAGTACGCCTGGCCCCTGCCGTGGCCCAAGCGTTTCCATGACACAAGGTTTCATTACATGGGAGTGTGCAAACGAGTGTGACATGTCAGTTATCTATCTGTACTGTACATGTCAGTCTGTGAGGAACTTTGATGGCACAGAATGGTGAGGGATCAATGCTGCGGTCCCATTTGGAAAAAGTGCCCCTCCGTTTGGTTTATGGGCTGTTTTTTGGTACATTTGGACATGACCCCTACACAGTCGGACCCCTAGATTTTTTAAACTCACACTTAAAGTCTGCCTGGGACCAGGCGTCAAAAAGACACACCATGAATTTCGTGTAAAAACGAGAGGTGTCCACCGGGACAAGCTTCAGAGCCCAGCCTGCAGACACCAGTGCAAATGGGACCGTAGCATAAGTAAGGTGAAGACAAATGTCTCCTCAGTTTCACATTTAGAAATTTGAGTGCAAAATGGTTGCCTGTCTGTCTTGATAATATTTTCTTATTTCTTAGCGTTAAAATACTAGCAATGCAATGCCATAAGTTGCCATTATTGTATTTGTACTAACAGTATAAGTGTACAAGATAATTCTAGTCATTTTAGATTTTGAAAGATACTGGAAATTTGGAATTCTTGTTAAGTTCCACGTGAAATATGGTCATAGATTTGACAAGCAAAGATACCATGTTATACATTTGTAGATGAGGTGGAAATCATGCTAAGTTAACATGTACTGTACAGTTAAATAAGTTCATACATATGATTAGATTTCCAAATCCCTAGAATATTTCAAACTCTAAGGAACATAGTTAGGAGTTACTTTCTGGTGCATTGATGAGCTAATGGTAAGAGGGAAGTTCAAATGGATTTGACAAGAAATGTACTGGAATCTTGAGCGGAGAGTACTGCAATATTTAGGTTACTTGAAATGACAACTAGCCATTGACTTCTTGTGTCAATTTGTATGTGGTTTACTTGATTGCCTTGTTGGGATTATGTAGTCACGCATTCTACTGCAGTCTCTTTTAACAAGGAATAGAGTCAGATATGAAGTGCTGCAGAAATTCTTACCAAAGCTAATGATCATCCAAGAGATTTCAATGGTAGTGACAGCAAGTTAAGTTGCTTCTTATTGCATGGGGAAATGCCATCATGACCATTAATTGTGCCCTTGCCTGAAAAAGAATGAAATAACAAAAAGAGCTTTCAAAAGTAATTTTTCTCACATTTCTATGAGTAAGAGACCAAATACCGGTAGTCGTTGTTTTAACAGACAAACAAAATCTTCCCCTACTTTTGAGACAAGCAGTAGCAATATGAGATATTGCTGATATGGATGTTACAAAAGGATTTTCATGATCTCAAAATTTAACACAGTATCAAACACTGACTTGATGTTATAGATCTTGAGTATTTTGTTACTCAACAGTATCACTGGTCAGGCACCTTAGTTTGTGGTGATGTTAAGTTAAAACTCTCCATGCTGTTTCCACTATTGCTGTGCAAGACTGCTGCTGGTATATATGGGTGGGATGATCAGTTGATAAGCTAACCACATGCCTAGCTGCATGATATGTGCCATGTGTGATTGATTGTCCAGGTTTTTGTCTTTCTAACGTAGTGCAGTGAACATGAATGCGGAAAGCAAGACAATTACAAGAAGCAACACTGAAAGGTTTTGGTTTGTTCTGTCATTGCTGCATATCATAAGCTGAAAAATTCTACACAAATTGATGCTACTGAAAGACAGTATTATTACAGATGAATTCTGAATGTTTTCGTCATCCGACAGCAATCTACTGATCTTGTGGGACACTTGTAAAGAGTGTACAGATGTATGATGATGATGATGCAAGAAAACTTATATAAAATCCTCTTATCGATATATTATAATGTGTGTATCTTTTACACTTCAGAAATAGCTGTGGGAAAAATTGTGTAACTATCGTACTTTACATTGAATTATTTTAATGGCTTAGTGGTTTTGATATGGTCTTCAAACTTCTCACTGCTGATTTAGCCTTTTTGTATTGGTTATACTTGTTGATGACATCAAAATACACAATTTATCATTATCTGTAACAATAATCTTACTATTCAATGCACATTAAACATTTACACCCAATACAAACCCTTTTGATGATATTCAAAATCGTACCATCAAAAACCATACTTGCAGTCTTGATTCTTGCCACCAGGTAATTAGATTAAACATTGACTATACCTGTCGTGTCTTCACAATTTACAGAGCAGCCAATTTTGAACCTGGTACCACAGCTTGCAAAAATATGATTGTATCAGAAAAAAAATGCTTAATTATCATGATAACATGAAAAATTGTAATATTTGCTTTGTTTGCTTCTCAAAAGAACATTCTTTGTTAGCTGTAGTGCAAAGTAAAACATGCTGTCACGATGTTTATAATGACATCATGAACAGTAAAGTCAAATCTAAGTCTTGGTGGGAAGAATCAAGAGCTGGACGTATGTTTTTTTAATGGTTTTTGAAGGGTGTATATTTTGCGCTAATGCTGATAACGGTATTTGTGCTCATGTCTATATTTTATTTAATAATATTAGATCCATCAGGATTTCAGACAGTTTTTAAATTTGATGTCATTGGTGTCGTAAGCACAGTACAGGTCTGATAGTCCAGCCTTGTAAGCTTTGATCCGCTTCCAAAGGTTGCTACTCTGCTACCAAAGCTTCGGGGACGGACCAAAGCTAACAAGACTGGAGTCTAGGCTACTGATAGACAGCAGAATAGCTTACAACATGGCTGCATCATACAGTAACTGTGTTATCATTTTCATGTTTATCATAACAAGATGACATGTTGTGTGAAAGGGACGGGGGAATATGTGTGTAAAGGAATGTTAAGAATTGAGACAATTCTGATCAACATGGTATATTCTTCTCATCGCCTCTCATATCTTACAAGTTCAAAGTATTGAATTGCAGAACAGACAGTCTATGAATCTACTGTACATAATTTCTAATTCTTCCATAGGAAAAGTAACATATTGTTCTT
>NC_049981.1:19851743-19864308 GCF_000003815.2 Branchiostoma floridae | reverse complement strand
GCACCTGATGCCACATTTAAGCACATTTAAGTGGGTCCAATGTTATATGTATCATACAAAGTATTATGTTTATGCAAATAGCTTTATTAATGGGGAGACAAATTAATTGGTGCAGAAAGAATACAGAATTCTAACCAGTACATAGAATTGACATCTTAATAAAAGTGAAAAAGACACTGGAATCTGTTTCCTAGCTAATTGACTTTTTATGGAGTATTTTCAATGTTACATTTGCACTAGGTAATGTTTAGAAACAAATACAACATCTGGTTCTATCCAGGAGCCAAAGAAAACTATACGACCTTGTCGGGGTGCAAGGGACGTTTCCAATTACTGGAAGTCACACATGTATTTGTGTGCAACCTCCGTGATAACCTTGATTACAGAAATGTTGCTTGCAGGCTATGACTATGCTGTCTATACTCTGACTCTACAGACTCTACAGTCACCTTGTGATTGATGTGATCAAGCCTTTTGATCTTGGATACTGGCCAACTAGGTATGTCAGCATTTTTGAGGCACAGAGTATCAAGATATTTAATATTCACAACCAAGGTGGTATCCACGCTGCTGAGTGCAGACTGTCTGTGACTGTCACCTTCCTCAGGGCTTTAGGACGGGTTCTACTTAATGTTGCAGCTAGGTGTTGCTGTTGCAGTGTTACAAATGGGGTCCTAAACGTACTGTCATATTTACAAAGCATTGTCTCAATATACTCAGTCATTTACCAACATTACAAAATTTTGTTGAGGGAACAAAGTGATCTGCAACCAGTGTGGCTGACTGAAGAGCTAATCTTCCACTGGGTATGACAGAAAATATAGAGGCTATGTACAGTATTTACAAGTTCATTGTTACAGGGGAAATTCCCAGTAGCACTTCTTGAACAATGAACAGTGGACCACGGCTTAATATCCCATCTTAAGGACTGCAACCCTTTCCGGTAGTGTGCATGTCAGCTGGAGTGCTACACTCACTAAGGGAAAAATTGATTCTCTGACACTATGCTTCATGCCCATGAAGAGGGACGCTGGGGAACACAGGGTACTGTTGGTGTGCTGTTCATGCATCGTTTCATTTCAGCCTCTGTGGCCACCTCTGCATACACCAGGGCTCGCCAGCCCCAAGTGGGACGATCCATGGCCTTTGCTGACTTGTAATAGACACTGTAGTAATTCTGCACCCTGATGGGTCCTGGGGGATAAAGAACTTAGAAGCTTATCTCTTTTTGTTGCAGTGGACTTCAAAGTTCTTGTCCAGGTATATAAGTTGCTTAGAAGACATATCACTTTGATTCACTTTGCACAACTGGCAAACACCTACTTAACCAACCCATGAGGAAATACATATTTTTCCATATTGTTCTACAGTACTACCATATACATTTTCTGATTATTTGACAATCTGTCATCTACTTAGATAAAAGGAAAACTTTTCCTTTCATCTGAAGTGATAGTAGATTGCCAAATAAGTGCCAGTTAAGACAAAGATACAGACTAGAATTTCTTGGTAGCTAATTAAAGAAATGGTAGAAAGTGGCCAAGTAAGGTGAATGATATGCCAGTGACAGCTGTCCAGCGGTCCAACCTCCCTGGTCAGTGTATTCCACCCGCAAAGTGCTTGTATTTAACTCATTAAACCACCATTTAACATGTGTTCTCCATATTGAAACTAGAAGTTCAACAAAGAAATTTAAGACTGTGCCAGAGCACTGGCCATGTGAAACTTTGTAGCACTGCGAGCTTGTCAGAGGTGAGTTTGGTCAGTTTGAACTATCTTGACAGCCACATAAGGAGACTGGTGGAAACTGATGTTTATGTTTAAGTCCTTTTTCCACCAAATGGTGCATTGGGGGGCACCCATCTCTGTTTCTGTAGCCCTGGGCCACATAGCTTTTGCACAATCACTACATATGGGGCTAATGCACTGGTAGTTGTCTGTGCGTCCAACTACCATACTCTCCCCCAAATGCTGAGTGCTAAGCAGAGAAAGAGGTTTTAGATTTAAAGTCTTTGCTTTTACTCGGCCTGCAAGTCAAACACTCTTCCCGTTTGGCCATTGCACCGGTCAATAAACTGATGTACAAGGTACGGTAGACTCTTAAACAAACAAGTTACCCACCTGGTACGGTAGACTCTTAAACAAACAAGTTACCCACCTGGTACGGTAGACTCTTAAACAAACAAGTTACCCACCTGGTACGGTAGACTCTTAAACAAAAAAGTTACCCACCTGGTATGGTAGATGCGTTGAGGGAATGCTGCACTTGGCTGTAGATTTTCAAGGTGTCACCTTCAGAAATATTCAGGTTGAGGAACTTGATGAACAGGGGATCATACTTTCCTGCCAACATGTCAACAATAAATCTTTTAAAGCATAGTAACTGTGTATGGGGTGAAAGAGTATCTCTTCAGGCTTCAACTACAAGACTAAGTTATGTTTCTTTGACCTTTTTGTCAGAAAGAGAAAAGTCTTGAATATAATCCATAGCCAATTGTGAAAAAAATTGTAATATTGTCATCTGGAATGGGACATAAAGTTGTGTTTGACAAAAGTCATACCTGGAATACGTCAACGAACCTACCACAGACAGATATTGAAAACCATCCCAATGTGAGTGGATCAAACCTCACAGTCTAGTGTTACATAGCTTGCATAAAGTGTAAAAACAGCCTTAAGACGGTTTACAGGTCACGCATAAGAAACGTTTTGGGCTGCACAGATCTGCACACATTTCAGCAGACCCCTACTTTTATTATAAGTGTGATGAGTCCCTTTAACATGCTCAGGGCTCCCTCCAAACATTAAACCAGTAAGCTTATGTCATCTCCAAAACAACATCTGAATGCTGAAGTACATTGCCTACACATGGCATTCAAATTGGGGGCTTTAAACAATGAAGGGGGGTCCCTAATTACTCTCCAAGCAGAGGTTGAGTCACGTAGATATAGTAGTAGTCGGAAAAATTACACCGGTGCTCCTAACTCCTGTCGAATACTTAACACCTAGTTACAAAACGCCCTGAATGTGTCAAAGTGATTAGATTAAAAGGCTTGTGCCGTTCCGATTTGAGGCAGAGGTAAGAGGAGCGCCGGTGTAATTTTTCCAACTACAATGTGCTACTATATCTACACGACTCAACCTCTGCTTGCAGAGTACCCTAATCACATTGTTGCCAATCAATCAACCAACCAACCAACCAACATACCTGCTGAAAGACTAAGATTACATCCTGTTTTCGGTGGGAAAGTGTGTCGTCCATAGCCACATGTTTGTATGATGTAGACTGGATTTTCTACTCTGGAGGGGTTAGTGTTGGAACAGATCTCCACCACAGGGCAGGGTTTCAGAAAAGGCTGCAGGGTCAGACGTACGCTTTGTTCTGAAGGTAAGAAGGTTTCACAATTTAAAGCAACAACTCACCACGGACTGCAGCATTATGAAACCCTGACAACTGTTTCCCTCCCGAGTACAACCCACACCTAGTCTTCATTGCCATATTCCACCAACTTAGTTCAGTGGTCAACCTGTGCACTGAGCAAACTCATTGAAAAAAACTTTCTAAAGATATCAATGCCACAAAAATTAACTGTTACTTGCACAATAGAAATATCTAAATTGAGAAATGAATACCAACCTTTTCTAACAGGGTCAGACTGTACAACAGGGTTGGAGTTTTGTGCATGTTAAAAATTTGCGCGTTAAAATCTGTGTGTTAAAATATGCAAATAAGCTGATTCCCTGGGGATTCAAAGCTTTTTTTGCAGTTTTTAACTTAGTTAAAAGCTTAAAAAAGATAGCACAAAATGAAATGAAGTATCATATTGTTGCATTCAAGAGTACAACATCCCTTTCTGTAAATATTCAAGGAGTTTCTAAAGTGATTTTTGAATATTTAGTTTTAACGTTCAGCAAAGGTTGAAATTTGCATGTGAAACAATCTGCTTAAGAAATGATGAAATGAAGCTTATAGACAGGAGAAAAGCCTCAAGCTGTTATACTTAACAACACAAAGCCTCATATTAGTAATTTTTCCATGTATTTGTGTCAAATTTAAGTGATTTTGAAATATTCTGGATATGCAAATTAACCTATTTCCAAGGGACCTTAAAATCAGGAGCTTTTCAAACCAAAAATTCAGGTAAATCATATAATGGGGTCAAATTTTCTGCCTAAGATTTTCTCCCTGCACATTTTCTGAAATATTTCAAGAACTTAATTTTTTAACACGTGCACAGATTTTTAACATTCAGAAAACCCGTCCCATATATTTACATACCTTTATGCTTAGGTTCCAAGTCAGACATGACTTTTCAAATTCTCCATAGTAGCCATGTACTCATGTAGCTATTTGGTTTGTTAACTGTACCCTTGCAGAACCTTTGTGAATCATTTCATCAGGTTGCGGAAAAAAAAATGACAGGCGGTCACAGAACCGCTGGCACTTTGAATTATGTGGTTGTGAATAAGTAACATTGTTATTCTGTACCTGTTGTTGTTTCACCTCTTGTGTTGACTGTAGGAGAGCCACCACTGATGACCCTGCGTCCAGATTGCATCTCAAATACAAATGGGTAAATGTCAATCTCTCTACATATTGTAACCTTTTACTCTTCTTTTCATCCACTGCAATTTACACATCTTTCATTATACTGTACTAGTAGTATCTCCATATTTAGATATCTTTACCATACAGATACTAATAAAGGAATATCATCCAAGTTTAGAGTTATGGCAAAACTTACTTACAATAGAACGATTGCTGATAATGTAGTTTATGTTCCCCATTTCACCCACACTAAAATGCCATGATGAAAAAACTCCTTGGTGCTTGTTGGTGCACTGGCTTGCAGCAGTTAAGCTATAATGAAGTACAATAAATGAAGCATAACATCACACAATGTTTACTGAAAGAGGGCCATTGAAATGGTTAAATTTTTATTCAGGAAATTGTTATTCAGGGTATGTTCCCATCAAAGTTATCTCTTCCTTTGTCATAACGTATACAGCTATTAATGTGAAAATATTAAGATTTGGTAGACATGCCATATTCAAATGCTTTTACTATAATTTCAAAATTCTAAGTTACTAATGTTAGACATTATCTCTGGATCCAAAAGGGTGGCAGAAGGCTATTGGTGCAGTCATTTATGTAGTCCATGGTTTTTTAACTTTCTTGAGACAATTTTTAGAATACTACCCTGACAAACTTTTTTTTCATAACATGTTTTCATTGGATTTGCTATAACGATAGAGACATATAGCTAGTAAAACCAACATCAAGGTACTCACACAACATTGTCCATTGCAGCTAGTGTCTTGTATGGAATGTCTTGGAGCACACAAGTGGTTAAAAGCAGATATAGGATTTTAGCCAGTGTCAACTTCATATCTCATACGTACTTCTAGCCAAATGTTCCGTCAGAGACTGTGAGCTGCTTTTTATGCCAAAAAGCTAATATCCAAGGAGATCTACAATGTACCATAAGACAGTATCAAAGGCTCGCCAAGCAGTGTCCAACCCCCACTGTTGGGATTTGGACACTGCGCTTGGAGAGCTTTTGATACTGTCTTAAGCCACAGGTAAATCTGTTTGGAGATTATCAAAAGGCAGCGAGTCTCTATTCAGATTGGCCACCAAAAAAATACTGCTTATGCTGACTTCAGTTGCAGAGAAATCCTGACTAATCCTTTTGATGCTTGAGCACATAAGAAAAGCAAATCTGTTACCATAACAAAACCTTTTTACATTTGGTGTTTTGCCAAAATCACAAAATGCATGTACATGTACTCAGTGGTCTACATGCATGTGATTTTGTGCAATATTTGCTGTTCTTAGTATCAACTATGGACAAACTTTTAAAAACTATATTTCAAGCCTCCTTTTCTATGATCACAGGTCTCAGTCTTATCGGTTTCCATTCTTTTGTTCTGTATGTCTCAATAACAGGTACCTCCCACACTTTTTCTTCAATTGCCCAGATTAATCTAGATGGGGGTAACCTTAAAATTTAGTTAAATCTGAGCAGTTTAAAGAACCCACCCCACTCAAAGAGCTTAAAGTCCATTTGCAAGTCTATGAATCAGCCAGACCAATTCAGTCTGTGTTTGCACATTTAGTCGCAGTCCTTTCAAAGAGTAGAATCAGCCCATGAGAGGAGGTGTACAGAAAGATGAGAAGGATTTTCCACAGAAAGGTAGGCAACCTTCACCTTTGACTTAAGTCTGGATAGACAGTCCTTCAGCACTAAGGACAGGGTACAGAGAAGGTCCTTCAGCACTAAGGACAGGGTACAGAGAAGGTCCTTCAGCACTAAGGACAGGGTACAGAGAAGGTCCTTCAGCACTAAGGACAGGGTACAGAGAAGGTCCTTCAGCACTAAGGACAGGGTACAGAGAAGGTCATTCAGCACTAAGGACAGGGTACAGAGAAGGTCATTCAGCACTACAAACAGTATACAGAGAAGGTCATTCAGCACTAAGGACAGTGTACAGAGAGGGTCATTCAACACTAAGGACAGGGTTCAGATAAGGTCCTTTGGCACTAAGGACAGGACACAGAGAAGGCCCCTCAGTACTAAGGACAGGGTGCAGAGAAGGTTCTTCAGCACTAAGGACAGGGTACAGAGAAGGTCCTTCAGCACTAAGGACAGGGTACAGAGAAGGTCCTTCAGCACTAAGGACAGGGTACAGAGAAGGTCCTTCAGCTCTAAGGACAGGGTACAGAGAAGGCCCTTCAGCACTAAGGACAGGGTACAGAGAAGCTCCTTCATCACTTACAGAGAAGGTATAGAGACAAGGTACAGAGAAGGTATTCAGCACTAAGGACAGAGTACAGAGAAGGTCCTTCGGCACTAAGGACAGGGTACAGAGAAGGCCCTTCAGCACTAAGGACAGGGTGCAGAGAAGGTCCTTCAGCACTAAGGACAGAGTACAGAGAAGGTCCTTTGGCACTAGGACAAAGTACAGAGAAGGTCTTCAGCACTAATGACAGGGTACAGAGAAGGTCCTTCGGCACTAAGGACAGGGTACAGAGAAGGCCCTTCAGCACTAAGGACAGGGTACAGAGAAGGCCCTTCAGCACTAAGGACAGGGTACAGAGAAGCTCCTTCATCACTTACAGAGAAGGTATAGAGACAAGGTACAGACAAGGTACAGAGAAGGTATTCAGCACTAAGGACAGGGTACAGAGAAGGTCCTTTGGCACTAAGGACAGGGTACAGAGAAGGTATTCAGCACTAAGGACAGGGTACAGAGAAGGTCCTTTCGGCACTAAGGACAGGGTGCAGAGAAGCTCCTTCAGCACTTACAGAGAAGGTATAGAGACAAGGCATAGACAAGGTACAGAGAAGGTATTCAGCACTAAGGACAGGGTACAGAGAAGGTCCTTCGGCACTAAGGACAGGGTACAGAGAAGGCCCTTCAGCACTAAGGACATGGTACAGAGAAGGTCCTTCAGCACTAAGGACAGAGTACAGAGAAGGTCCTTTGGCACTAAGGACAAAGTACAGAGAAGGTCTTCAGCACTAATGACAGGGTACAGAGAAGGTCCTTCGGCAACAGTGCCCTTCAGCACTAAGGACAGGGTACAGAGAAGGTCCTTCAGCACTAAGGACAGGGTACAAAGAAGGTCCTTTAGCACTATGGACAGCATGTAGAGAAGGTTTTTTTTCAGTACTAAGGACAGAGTACATGGAAGGTCTTCAGTACTAAGGACAGGGTACAGAGAAGGTCCTTCAGCACTAAGGACAGGGTACATGGAAGGTTCTTCAGTACTTAAGACAGGGATAGAAGGCCCTTCAGCAACAAGAACAAGGTACAGAGGTGTTCAGCACTAAGGGCAGTGTACAAAGAAGGCCCTTCAGCATTGAGGACAGGGTACATGGAAGGTCCTTCCGGACTAAAGATGGGACAGGAAAGGCTCTTCAGTATGAAGAACAGGTTGTAATGAATAAAGGTTCTTCAGCACTAAGGAATGGTATAGGGAAGGTTCTTTGGCACCAAGGGCTGGGCAGGGGAAGGTTCTTCAGCACTAAATAATGGTAAAGGGAAGGCCCTTCAGCACATAAGTCAAGTCAAAGGGAAGGCTCTTTAGCACTATGGAAAGGTACAGTGAAGGTTATCTAGCACCAAGGACACCAAGGTCTTCAGTATTTAGTCAGGAGAAGTGATAAATTACAGTTATAACCACCTTTCATGAAATTCATTACAGCTGACGCACATTACATAAATCTCTGAATGCTTTATTTCTTTCATGGTGAACATGAAGAAGTGTCCTCCAGGGACAGTCAGACTAAATCTTTATAATCCTACACTTGCACCAGTGCAGTTATTTGATGTGAGAGTTCCCAAATAAAACCCTGTCATCTTCACCTCAGCATAGACCTGTTCATCCTTTTCACTTATTCCATTAATGTTACTTAAGTTAAGTGTATAGATCTATAAATTCAGCACTATACACAAAAACATCAGACAACTAACTTAACATGTCTGTGTCACTATCCAAAACATAAACTTTTCTGTTTTATCATGAATCATGAATTAGATAGTAACCAGCACATCCAAAAAATATGATCTTCATGACATGAAATTGATGAAAATGTGTTTTTATAAGGATAAATTAACAGATTAAGCATCAAAACCAATAGCCTTGGGTCCCAAAAGGATGGAAAAAACTGTAAGCTGAAGACAGCCCTGGTGATATGTTTGATAAGGTCCTGCCATAATTCACTGACAAGCAAATAGATACAAATGCAGCAGCGGACATACTGATGACATCAGATGAGTGTGCTCTATTGGTGTGGAAAGCATTGGTTATCATCAGGCCATACTGATTTGATTATATGGATGACATCCTCTTGGCACAATAAAACTGATGTGAAAAGAAAGGCAACAAAAAAGCTTCCTTTAGAATGAAATGTAATTGGTCAGGAAGGTTGAGCAGATGATTGAACACACAGAGTATGGTATACTAATAAATTGTATATTTTTGTTACTTCACATTTTTTAAATCTTATTTTGGAAGACTTCACTCAGGGCTACAAAGGCATTTTTCAGCTAACTTACATATCTTTAAAAAAAGATAGGCCTTCTACAACAAAAGCATCTATTTTTCAATATTTATAGTTAGTTAAACCCTTCCCGTGCCAAGATGGCGCATAGGGCGGTGCCCATCTCTGTTTCATTAGCCCTGGGCCACACACAATGCAATCACTACAGCAGGGGGCTAGTCCACTGGTAGTGGTGTGTGTTCAACTTCCATACCCTTTCCCGAATGCTGAGTGCTAAGCAGAGAAAGCATGTACCATTATTAAAGTCTTTGGTATGACTCGGCCGGGATCGAACTCACGACCTTCTGAATGCAAGGCGAACACTCTACCCACTAGGCCATTGCACCGGCTACTCATTTTCACCTGAGTATAGTGAGGAAAGCTGCTGTGTAAAGTGACTTTCCCAAGGGCACAAGATTGGTGACATGCAGTCGGATTCTAACCAGCAACCTCTCGGTCACGAGGCACAAATGCCGCCACTGCGCCACGCGACTTCACATTCAATAGTTATGGGCAACTTAAAGAAAAAAATTTGCTTCTTATGCAGCTTTTTTTTTTACAGTTTACAGTATGGTCACACAATTTGGGGGGCATGGCACCCTTATAATCAAGTCAGTGTGAAAAGAAATCAAGGCCTTATTGTTTTGGGGAGATTGTTGTTGTTGACAGGGCCCTGCTGATACAATATTCCACATGGGTCTGCGAAGTGTTGTCTGCATACACCAGCATCTGAAATCCTGTCAATCGTCGGTCCCTCTTTTTTGCAGGGTAGAAGATGATACTGAAGGACAATCCGGCCAACTCAATTGTTTCTGTGGAGAAAAATTCATCCACCATCAGTTTGTCAGATAGGCGTACTGGTAGTGAGTGAGTGTGGTTAAAAAGCGATAGTGATTTATGTTGATTCTTAAAAAAACCTGGAATGTTGAAACTCAAAGTGCAATATCTATGCTATTTCCAGTTACTTAGTAGGCAAAATTCTATTTTCAAATTTGCAATGACAAAATGTCTTTAATCTTGAGACAGGCCTGGTGAGATGTTTGATACAGTCCTGCCATAATTCACTGACAAGCTAGTAGATACACACTTTTGCTGAGAAGGTTATGTTCTGGAGTGTGTATATGTGTGTGTGTTTGTGTATACAAAATACAAGTCGCTCACCGAGTTTGTTTGATTTCGAGGTTAAGCGATGACCTTTTCCAGCATTGAGCAATAAGACGTCACCTGCAGAAAGGTTGAGGCTGAGAAACTTGATGAACAGAGAGTTGTATTCTGCTGTATAAAGGCAACATGCTAAAATGAGCTGGGCCAATTAAAGAATCGCAGGAAGAAACATGACCACATTAATTAGATTTGCTGGTACTCAGACATTTAGCTGGACAAATTCTAGCGGAAGGACATAATGAAAATACAGAGTTGGAAGGGAAATTTGCATCTCTGTTAATTCCCTGAAACTGTATGCACACTTCCCCCACAGTTTCGATTTTGATATTTGATTCTAACATGAGTTTTTAAAATATGAGAACCATCAATTGGTAGCTGCATCACAGTTTAACTCCTGGTTCTAATATTGCCATCTTTTGAAAGGGATGTGAAAAGGGGGCTCAGCATTTGAGAAGGTGCCTACTTAAGTAGATCATGTTAAAGGTGAAGGGGCAGCAACTAGCCTCTACCAGGTTCACCAGGTCACTGGAAAAATAGTAGAAATTGGTCAAATAGACAGAAAACACACCAAAGGAGTTTGTTGGCTGAGGAGTACAGTTTGCAACCTGTAATCCTCTGGTGTGTTTTCTGCCTATTTGACCAATTTCTACTAGTTTTTCCAGCGACCTGCTGGGGAGCCTGGTAGAGGCTAGCCAGCAACCACTCCTTGTACCTGTACCTGTCCACCCTGCTACAGAAACAGCAAGAAAACTTGCTGTCCTATGTTGCACTAGGCAGTTCAAGGGTCTGAACGTTACGACAAATGACCACTTTGCGCATGTTACATGCAGAGCACCAAATTACCTGTTACAAAATGTCCCTTACCATTCACACCCTGTTGTGCCACATTACAAATCTTCATTGGTGGATGTAGCTGTTTTCCATAGCCAAGAGTTTGGATGATGTAAGGAGGCTTGATGACCATATTTGGGAGTTCAGAGCACAGCTCAAGTATAGGACATGGCATCAGAGGAGGCGTGGCTTCACTTGGCTGTTCTGATGGTAAGAGACATCACAATTCAAAATTAATGTAGACACTCCTAAACTGCTCTTGCTCTTCTTTGAATCAGTCTTAAATCATGAGAAACACTGTACAATATGTAATGATAAAAACTTATATCTATGATATAAGAACAAGTTATGTCACAAAATTTTCCAACATATTTGAAACCAATCAAAATAGTGATACTAGTGCTATCAATAATCCCTGAACAAGTCAGACATTCATAGACATTTACTGTAACTTTTAATTTTTTGCTATGATCTTTCTAGCACAAAGTTTTGACACCTCCAAAAGGACTGACTATACTACAGGATTATTTCAACGCAAACTTATTACGCCATGACAACCTTCTTCTTCCTTCTTTGATAGTGACAGAAAACCACTGCAATTGTCTAAAGAGTTACAGTATTTCAAAATGTTAATGCAAATACAATTATATATTAATAATTCGATGCTGTCTGGCTCTTGCTCACAACTGCTTGTAGTCAATTGGATTTCCCCAGGCACACTCTTTTAGGCTGTATTGGTTTCCTTTTTTTATATAACATTACTAGTAATTTGGATCTTTTACCTTGTTCCTCCAGTTTTGGAGACGGCAGAATTTCCGAGACTGTCCCTTTGTGTTGGTACGTACTGGTACTTGCTATGTCCGCTGGTATTGTGGTGTTCAGGAACATGAGCTCTGCTTCAACTGACTTGATGGAGATATGAAGTTCAACACCATGTTTTACCACAAGAGCCACGTAATTAAGATTGGCGTCAAGTGTTAAAATATTTATGTCACCAAAATTCAACATTTCCTGATTACATTCAGCCATAACAGTGCCATAAAATGAGTAAACAGTAAGTTTGTACAAAATAAACACTCTTTTCTATGACATCATGAGTGGAAATTAACTTCATTACATGGCGTCAGGAATCAAGAACTAAAGTATGATTTCTAAGATTCATTTTTCAATAACATCAGAAGGCTCTATAGTATGTACAGACGTCTTTGTTCATTGAATCATAAATACTAGTAGGTTGTGTTGATGCGATTATATGGATGACATCAACACACATCAATTTTCGGCCATTTCAAATTCAAGAACTCTGTATATGAAGTTAAGTCTGACAGCAAGCCTGTGAGCTTCCCCAGCCAAGTTTTCTCTTGTAGCATGGTAGGCTGGTGCGTTAATGCATAGTAGGTTGGGCAACCAGGTCTTGAATGTGGTAGCTAATACAGGAAATGTAAAAAAGTACCAAGATTCAAGGCTCTAGGGACCTGCTGTGGAAGCTACAGAACTAGGGGGTAGTGAAATATGACATA
>NC_049981.1:19830323-19851643 GCF_000003815.2 Branchiostoma floridae | reverse complement strand
ATCAGATTTTTGAACACGGTAACATTGTCTGCGGTTCTCATCCCGAGCTGGGGAAAGTGCCACGACACTGACACATTGTGGTGCTGGCTGCTACTCTCCCTCACAACAGTCAGACTGTGGGGTACACAAACAGCAGGATAAACTTTAACCGTGTGCTACAGTAACCTGCCATCCTACAACCCCATTCTGTATGGTACTGGTTTGGGTAACAATTCTTTTACTAAAGTTTGTGGTTGTCAAATCTGAATAAGAGTGTGACGACTTGCTACTATTTAATCATTCTTAAACCTCCAGTCGGTGATGTACTAGTCTGTATTTATTCTTAAACACATGTTGACAGAACATTACACACAGCAAAAATTTGTACTGGTAATATGACTCAACATTACAGGCAGAAAAACTAGGAGGTAATTCATTGGGAGCTTAGGAAAAATGTAGAGATTTCATTATTTTCAGCAGATCAGATTTATGAATTTCAAAGTGCAATTCAAGTCATATGAAAGAACCTGATGAATATCTAAATAGGGACCAGGAAATTGTCTATGCAAGCCTTATATATTAAATTCTGCCCTCACCTAGCATGGTCCACTGCAGCAGACGTCCTGTTGGGAAACCCTTGGGGGACCCAGATCATCACCAGCAGGAAAAACAGCTTGATCATTTTCCAGACTCTGGTGTTGTAGTGTATGCCACCACAAGTAACTCTCTCATAAATACTGCTTGCCAAGGAAGAATACACTGTGGGTATAACGTTACTTGTGAGACCCTGTTTCTTCTTAGAGAGGGAGAAAGTTGACAGAAATATCATAGGTGGTTCTATCCTGCAAATATCTGTGTACTAAATTTTGTGTGTTATTTGACAGATGCCAGTGGTAACATCATATAGAATTATACAAGATGATATGATCCTTCACTCCATGCACTTTAATTTTTGGCTATCGGATCATATACAAATGAAACAAATACCAGCACGCAAACAAATTACTGTTCTTTTTCTCAATCCTCTTTAATATCTTTGACATGCATTCTGTATGGACCTTTTCTTTATAGAAGATCTTTGGACAGCAAGAGAGTGTATATAAAAGAAATAAATATGGATCTAGTGTTGACACTATCAATAACATAACACAACTGCATTTCTATGGATAACATCTACATATCCATTTGATTTTGGCTCAATTTTTGAAACAAGAAAGCTTCTGAAAAAAGCTGGCCAGTGCGTATTTTGTAAAAAGCCTGGATGTTAAACAAAATCATATGAAAAAAGAGTTTTTAAACATCGAATTACTGAATTGGTCTGTCTTCTATTAAACAAGAAAGCTTCTGAAAAAAGCTGGCCGGTGCGTATTTTGGAAAAAGCCTGGATGTTAAACAAAATCACATGAAAAAAAGAGTTTTTAAACATCGAATTACTGAATTGGTCTTTCTTCTATTAAAAAACACTACATGAGATTTGTCTAACAAAGAAAAAAAAATTTAGCAAGTGGGGTTTGAACCTACGATCTACGGAAGATAGGTACCATGCTGTAGACCGCTCGGCCACGCTGACTCGATTACGCGATAGCACGTATAGAAGGGCTATTTCGTGAAAGTGACCGATCCATGCATCCATGCATCCATACAACCGCTTCTCCCGTCTCATAGCCGGTGCTATGCACCGGCAAAAAACATTACATGAGATTTGTCTAACAAAGAAAAAAATTGTTACAAGTGGGGTTCGAACCCACGATTCACGGCTGCAAAAGCAAATCGCTATTTCCACACAGCGCGTAGACCGCTCGGCCACGCTAACTTGTCCTACTGTTTTTGACGAACACCTTCGTCAAAAACAGTAGGACAGAAATTGCCAAAGAAAAAGGCTATGCCTTCTTTGTTGAAGGCTGCACCCATCAAGTTCAGGAGGGGTAGGCACTGTATCACATCACTTTTTTGGTGGGTAGGATGCACATGTAAGAAATCATAGCGGCATGTTGTATCTCCAGCTTCCCCTTTCATGACTGCTCCTCTAACAGCTGTACTTGGTGGATGTATCCTTCAACGAAGAAGGCATTTTCTTTGGACAGTTCTGAAAGGATTTCAGGGCAAAAAAAGCTAGACCGAAATGAGTTGGTATTATAACTATATAGCAGCCGCACCCATTTCTGTCCTACTATTGTAATCTCCAAGCAGATTTACCGATGACACACACACATAAGACAGGATCAAAAGGGCTAAAACAGTAGCCAACTGGCCACTGGCGGCTTGGGGATTACCTCTAGCACTGTTTTTCACTAGGGTGTTGGAACTTGAAAGGGGCGGGGTATTTGATGGGAATAGTCCATTCCTCATCTGTATAGTATAGACATTTCAAATCAGACGTGGTCTCCAAAACAAAATACATCTCCAGCTACTACAGTAGCCAGATATTACTCACCATGTACCTACTGCCAGACCATGTAGCCAATACAGATATGGTGGTATGAAGCTACCTCAGGAGAATATAAAGTTGGGAGGTGGAAATGCTTATAGTACTGCCTTTGATGCTTAAGAGATCGACGTAAATCTAGAAAATATCCAGACAATTCTTTTTCAGACACAGACACAGCAAGCAAACCTATCTACATAACAAAAGTAGAGTTTTGTTTACAAAACAAATTCTTTTGAGCAAAGCTGGAAACACAACTTACCCCTGCTGCAACAGATCTGGCTCTAGTCAAGACCAGGAAATTGGCAAATTTACACCCTAAATGCAATTAAGGGCACAAAGCATGTTGGGACATAGCTAACTCTGACTTGTAAGCATATAAATATGACAGAGATTTGAGGCAGCCAGACTCATCTATCCTGCATGCCCACACAATATTGTATACAGTAGAAGCCAGTTAATTGCTCAACGGATTAACGCACACTTCTGTTAACTGCACGGAACCCCAAAATCTCAAACCGGTGTGGTCCAGCTAGATTATTGCACCAGTCGGATAATTGCACGAAATTCACTGGCAAATAGACCGTGCAATTAGGCTGCTTCTACTGTATCATAAAAGCACCTCATAAACAAACACACATGAAGTAAACAGAGATCAGGCAAGCTTCCACTAGAACAAGGGAATTGTGGAATACAGTGGGGTGAGGTCCTTGAGCAGTGAGAATTAAGGCTGTGTGTGCCAGCATTTTGCACAATACAATGAGAACAGGCCTCAAGCACTAGACAGGGAAGGTTCTTCAGCAATAAAAACAGGGCATACTGTAATACTCCATTCACTAAATGCAGGGGATAGGAAAGCTATAGTGATAAGAACAGGCTATAAGGAGGGTCAATTCAGCACTAAAGACAGAGACGGCCCTCTGCACTAGGCATAAGAAAGTTCTTCAGCACGAAGGAAGGTGCTTCAGCACTAACAACAGGGGAAAAGCACTAAGGATAAGGTTGTCCTCTAACTAAGGAATACTAAGAACAGGGTATACATAGAAGTATTCAACTTTCAGCACTAAGGACAGGGAGGAAGGAAAGTCTTTTGCTGTTTTATTGTCCTAACATACTGTTTGATACAGTTCTGGGGTGGCACACATATACTGCATGTGATAGATAGTTCAACAATTATCTGGTTTGACACACATGTCTTGCGTTTATGTTTTCTCTACACATGACAGGATATTTTAAAGATTATATTTCCATACAAACAGGATTGCATAATCAATAGACCAATAGAGGCAGGACAGCTGTGAAAATCTTTTCTAGCTAGTGCCATGCTGGTGGCTTCTCTACTCACTGATTGAATTTTGTGATGTCAAGAAGTGCCACGTCCCCATTAGTCCTTATATATATGAATACTGGGGTAGGGCTTTTTGAGCTGGCTTTTTCAAGTTTAGATTTCAAGGAATTTCTGACAAACTAAGGGGAATCAATGTGTTAGGCATTTCTAAGTCACAGGCAATGCTGGGTACGTGTCGAAGGTAAACTTGGTTGAAAAGTCCTATTCATATACATGTATATCAGAACTAATAGGGACATGCCAAATCCTGATGTCACAAGATTCAATCACACTGTTGAGTATCCATTAGCATAGCGGGAGTTTCAAACGAAAGGTGGCAGAGCCCTGAACTATGACAGACTCATGTAAAACAATTGAGATTTTAACTTTGGGGTATATCTAGCATAGTTAAGTAGGCTTAACTAGTCTACTACCAGGGCTCGAAATACTTTTTTCTGCATACCTGCACTGGTGCAGGTTATATTGAAAATTACTTGCACCAGACAAATTTTACCTGCACCACTCTATTTTTTCTGAATTTAGGAATTATGGATCATACTAAAATTGTTCCGGAACCATTGCTATTTTTTCTTTTATACTTTATAGGTGGTATCAACCGATGCAGCTAAGAACAATCCACATGCACCTACATCATAGGATATTTATGTACAAAACCTAGTAAGGTTATATGGACCAGCGCAGGTTAGGTGCAGGTAGACACCAGAAATACCTGCACAGCTCCATTTTTACCTGCAATAACCTGCATATGCAGGTGGTATTTCAAGCCCTGACTACAGTTCTACTACTCAGGATACAATTTAAAATGGGGGGATGTACACATACAGAGTCATTATCCTCTCCAGGAAATCAAACACTAAGAAGTATTGTTCCTTCAGCTACAATGTTTGTTAACGCAAACTCCGCTGTCAAGGGCTGTAACTGGTCCCTTCCTGGATGTCGGCAGGGCCGCTGTAAGCATGATTTAATATTAATCAGGCTAGAAAATTACCAACAGAAACATTCTGTGACTGGAAAACTGTTTTTTAATAATGATCAGAATGTTGATCAATGTAGCAGCATTGTAGCTATTTCAAATAGTTTCTACACTCAGTCATCATCATTTCAATGACTGTTAAGGCAACAAAATTGTGAGGTTTACAAAAATACACTGTCCTTCAAAATGCAAATGTGCTTTCAGCATTGGTTATACAATGAACCCATAAAGGAGATCCCTCTATCGGCAACAGTAAATTCACATTTGTGTTCTACTGGCTTTATCATAGTAGCACTAAAAGAAGAGATGTCTTTACCATTTTCTTCTATAGATATGTCCTTCTTTGTAGCTCTTGAAAATACATAACGATACTTAATCAGGTTCTGCCAAGCATGGCACATGTACTCATAGTGTTCTACATTTTCCACTTTTGTTTTCTCAAGTTTTGGAGACAATGTGGTATCTTCATTTTGGTTCTTCCTACTTTTGTGCCCAAATAAAGCTTGCTTGGTAGCAATGAGGACAATCCCGTAGTCACTGAGATATCTAGACAGAATGTCCACACATCGTCTCTGGTTTAGTTCCTGCCCTGACATGCTGTCATCTGTGCTCCTGTCTAACCAATAGAAAGCTGAGATGCTGTCCACTATTAGCAGAGCTACCTCTGAGGATGATGCAATGATGTGTTCCAGAGAGTGCAGAGTGATCACTAACTGTTCGCTGCTGTTGCACCTCACAATGTACAGTCTGCCCAGGCATTGCTTCATTCTGTCTTCGTCTGTAGTGTCTAACCTGCCTTCAAGTATTGTCACAAGCCGGAGGATATCGAAATGGTAGTCATTGTCAATGAACACCACGCCAGCCTCCAGCCCACCCAGGGATGCTGGCAGGATACACCTGCAGGGTTGAGTAAAAATTCGTTGGTCCTACACAGGTTATTCATTGAAGTCATGATGGCAGATAATAGGATCAAGCAGTAGCACCTTTGTGTGCTGTACAGATGCACACTTTAATCAAGCATGGTCCAGATGGCGTCAAATGAAAAGCCTGCTCATTTCCACTATCAAAACCAAATTGTCACTAGCCCAAAGATTTACATGATATGTTTTCATATGGGCTTGTCCAATTGCAACCCTCACCTGGCTGTCAGGTGGAGTAGCATCTCGGTTTTTACTGTCCCCTCAGGTCCGTACAATTCAATGGCATCTCCTGACTTTGGGCCCATGTCAGCCCTGAAGAGGGCTGTCTCCAGCTGGACCAGGGATGGTCTGCTACCCAGCCTTGCCAGTAGCTGCAACAGGAACAAGGGGTATGAAAATTATGAGAAAATGATTAGATTTTTGGCCCCCTAGCTGCCTAGCAACTTGTTACGGTACTTCAGTGGAACTTCTGGTTTTGATATCTTGAGTTCTAGACATGGTGTGGCTATGATTTCTAAGTGGTAGGCAGCTCTTGAGGTTGAGAGTAAGTGATATACTGGTAGGTTTGGGCCCCTAGCAGTTTGTTTTTAAACTGCAGGGGCCATTTTAGTGTTCCTCTTTTCAACCTCCTTCCTCAAAAAAGGGCATGTAATGATGGATCGTCATGATTTTTGGTATTTACATAGCTTAGGTGGTGCTTCATATGGTTGAATATCAATTATGCTAATCAGAATTTGGATTACATAATTAATGAGGATATTGTGTAAAACCGCTTTGCTCCACTATACATGTAGGACTATTGCAACATGTGACATTTGTTACTCTGAAAGAGACGAATATTGATAGTTAGATCTATCTGGGTGGAGGAAATGATATTGATAAACAGCTAGTATGATTAATGCAAATGAGGATCTTATTCGCATAATTAATAACAAACAAAATTAATACACCAGTTTTAAAGGTTGAAATCAATCGGCAAAGGTCTTGAAACTCCAATTCATTCTATAGTGTAACCCAGAGTAGACTGGAGTGGTTTCAGCCAGGTAGGAGTTAAACCCATAAATTATAACATCTTCACCATTGTCAAGAAGTCAAACCTATTTATAGTTGATAGTAGATCCTTTAGGCCCCTCTTCTAATTAATAAACAGATGTTGCTGGCATTTTGCAAGACCAAAATACCTGTATGTTTGTAACGTGTCTTTCTCGAGACCTGTACTTAGCTCAGTTGAATATAGCTGGGGCAACGACGCAAGAAGAAAATCGTAATATTTTGGCGTTATTTTCTTTGCGACGTTGGGGCGGAGCCTATAGGGCTAAACGGTATTTGCGTATCCGTTCCGTGGAGATACCTTTTCCTCCGGTTTTCTGCACGTCCCTGGCTTCCCTGGAGTCTTGCCTACTGCGCCGTGGTGTTCGCCGTCTTCAAAACCCCCTGAGTACTCCACAACGTGACCTGTTGCAAACACTCCTCATTGTTTTTACAAATCGGGGCGCCATTTTGGCTGTTCGGCAGCGCTCCCTGAAATCTTTCGAAGCGTTGTCGGTCATGTTCGGTGGCGATTCCGAGCTTCCCGTTTTATGGCCGAACCGCCACCCAACATGACCAACAACGCTTCGGAAGATTTCGGGGAGCGGGAATGTCTGTAACAGGTCACGTTGTGGAGTACTCAGGGGTAGTCTCTACCAGACTCCGGATCGCTGGAAAATCGTAGAAATGGAACAAATAGAGAGGAATATAACCGGCCAGGGAACAGCTCGCGATCCCAGGAGTCTGTCGACTTTCGGTTAGTTGAAAGGCCATAAAACTAATCCGCTCATTTTCTGCACAAAGACAGTAGCTTCAGAGTTCAGATCATTTAAGCCATAAATCAATTGACGCGCCGTGGGGCGCGTCTACCAGCGTCCGGCAAACGCGGACTATTTCTATAAGCCTTTTTCGGTACAAACGTCAAACTGTTCCCAATCCTTGATTTTATAACAATAACTTACATTTAGCGGTTTTAACGACAACTAAATTTTCATCGTGGCTACTTTTTGATTACGCGAATCCACCCCCCTCCCTCTTGATGCGGCACTGTTTACTGGTGTCAAGTCATGTTTATACTAGTACGTTCACAATCATGCTCCATTTCGTAACCGAAACATGCGCACATAACACTAGTAATTCACACAGGAATAAAAAGTGTGTCGTTCTTCAAGAAATAAACATTTATTTATACGGAAAATTTGTCGTAATTTTTTTACAAACGCAAGGGTATCAAAGCATGGGTATGAAAGCATGGCGTGTTATCATACGCAAACAAATTCGTTACGAGCTGAACTTCGCTGCGTATTTACACAATTGTATTTATCAATACTATTTCACACTACACTTTCAAAGTTTCTCCATACAATTTACAGAATGCTTACGATATTCACGTTTTGCTAAGAGGTTACATAAATCTCCAGAAAATGCCAGCGACATCTTAGCGTGCAGACAACAGCAGCAGAAATGGCGTCACACCAAGGCTTTCTTTAACCTCCTTGGTCACACAAATTGTTAAAAAAAGAGCAACTACGAAAAAATGCGTTTTAAACCTACAAATTTCTAGCTAGAATTATTCTAATTCATAGCGTCAAAAGTGTAATATGTAAGTGAGCTTTTTACTTATGTAAAAAAAAAATATAATTAATAATTCGGAATCAAACCGCCAGATTTCTCCCGCCAGCCGAGCGCACAAACAAAACAAAGAAAATGGCGCCGCTGTGTGGTTCTTACAAAGTCCGGTAACACCGCATCGAGGTCACCAAGTTTCTGGGGCCTGCCGATGTTTTTGTGTGGGGAGTTTGCGATCTCTTTCGTTTCGAAGCGGGTGACTTCTTTCTGGGACGCCTTCTTCATCAATCACGTGGCCGATTCGCTGACGTCCTCCCGAGTTCTTCGCTGCTAAACCTCAATGCCGAGTTTGGTCCTGACTTCTGAACCATAGTCTGTGGTGGTTATCGCTATGTTTTCTCTTGTCGCTCGCCACTCACATGTTTTTCTAGATCTCCATTTCGTGACAGCAGTATCGAGTGGGCTGTTGTTGTTGTGTTGGCAGCCTCGGCCTTTAGCTGGCCGCAGACCGGCCAGAGTCGGCGGCCGTCAAGCGTACGGTACTCGTCGTGTCAATAAAGTTTTGACTAATTATTCAGAACAACATGAACCGCGCTCCGGCGTGTCTGTTATTTCTATTCATGTACTTTTTTTTCGGAATTTAAGCCTGTAAACTGCCGAGTATTAATTTTAGAGGAAGGTCACATGTGACAGGCTCGCCCCGCTTGGACCGTCACGGGCGAGTAGGAAAGCAATAAAAGGGTTATTTAGCCACTTCGCACCTATTGGATAGCGATTAGTGGACATCAAACAAGACACCGGGATTCCACAGACTCCGACGATCGCGTGCTGTTCCCTGGCCGGTTATATTCCTCTGGCCGGCTTACTCCTCTGATTTGTTCCATTTCTACGATTTTTCCAGCGATCCGGAGTCTGGTAGAGACTAACTCAGGGGGTTTTGAAGACGGCAAACACCACGGCGCAGTAGGCAAGACTAGTAGCTCCAGGGAAGCCAGGGACGTGCAGAAAACCGGAGGAAAAGGTATCTCCACGGAACGGATACGCAAATACCGTTTAGCCCTATGGGCTCCGCCCCAACGTCGCAAAGAAAATAACGCCAAAATATTACGATTTTCTTCTTGCGTCGTTGCCCCAGCTAAGTTGAATAAAAATCCACAACAAAGGTTTTTTTCATTCATTCATCATTCAATGAATAATGTTCATTCATTCATTCAATGTTAGATGAAAAACCAGATCGTTCCATTTTTCATTTCATAGTACTTCTGCTTTGTATATTGTATATTTGTATATTCAATATGTAATTCGCCCCTCACCAGCGTGGCGTTCCTCCTGCTGAGTAGGAGAGTACCCCTGCAGGTCAAGCATTATGACATGTTTCGTTACATTCTCAGTTATTTTGGGTACCATTCTACTAACAGCCCACTGCTTAGCGTTAATTGTAAAACCTCACCATAATCCCTCCCCCTTCACTCCCAGGCATGAAGGCAAACCTCACACCCTTAACCCATCCTTTAACAGTCCATTCCCGTTAACTCCCCTGCTGGACAACACATGTGCCAATCACTCCCTGAAGTTAACATTAGTCTCTATCTTTATTAACTCTAATGGTAAACTAGCACCCCACTGCAGACCTAAATTCACACTTTTCAGTCTCACTCTGATAATCCTTCTGGCTGGAGATGTGGAGTTAAATCCGGGACCTACATGTAGGGCACCGAAGTACCCCTGCGGCGTATGCCATCGAGCCGTCAGGTGGGAAAAGGTGGACGGCCGGCATGCCATCTGTTGCGACTCATGTGATGTCTGGTACCATACTGACTGCATGGGTATGTCAACACCGGTCTATAATACCATCAACAACCCTAACGTGTCCTGGATTTGCTGCTCCTGCGGCCTACCTAACTTCAGCTCCAGCCTCTTCAACACTACAGTATTCGAAACTTCTAATTGTTTCTCTTCTTTTAACACCAGCACCTGTTCTAGTCCAGCAAGATCTATCGGCTCACCTATCGCTACGTCTTCGCCTATCGGATATGGTATTACTCCACCGCCTCGCGACCGCACACATACCAAACCAGTCAGGACCTGTGTGATCAACTTTCAATCTATCCGCAATAAGGTACCTGAACTGCACGCATTTTGCGAAGCTGTGCAACCAGACATTGTTGTTGGCACTGAGACGTGGCTGGACTCGTCAGTGGGCAGCAGCGAAATCTTTCCGGACACGTACAATGTGTTCAGGAGAGACAGAGCTGGCCGGGGAGGGGGTGTGCTTGTTGCTGTAAAGAACAACATCATAGCAACCCACCACCCAGACCCGGACTGTCCCTGCGAGTTGACTTGGGTCCGGGTCCACCTGGCTAACAGTAAGTCCATCTACATAGGGGCCTACTATCGCCCCCCCTCAGCTGGTCATGATGATTTTGTAGCGCTAGAAAGATCAGTGCTGCAAATGCGGGCTGATAACAACAATGCCCACATCTGGCTAGCAGGTGACTTCAACCTGCCGGATGCGACCTGGAACCCTGAAGCTAATACCACCGCTTCGAATCCATCCACTCTCACTAGCAATTACATCAGCCTTGCCAACGACTGTGGTCTGGAACAAATGGTCTGCGAACCAACACATACAGTGGGGCAAACTTCGAACACCCTGGATTTGTTTCTCACCACAAATTCCACCTTAGTGGAGAGAGTCAAAATCTTGCCAGGTCTCAGCGATCATGACATCCCGCTGATTGATGTTCAAGTAAAGCCCCAAACATCAAACACAAAAGATCGGCTCATATACTTGTGGAGGAAAGCTAACATCGATGCACTCCAACAGGATATGGTAACATACAGCCGAGAGTTCGCAGACCAGGCTCAGCACAATACTGCCTCAGAAAACTGGGAGCTGTTTAAGGCAGCCGTTAGTGGTGCTGCCAATAAGCATGTCCCCAGGAAAAAAGTGAGGCCACAATCCAGCAAACCCTGGATAACATCCCAGATTCGCAAAGCTATGCGTAAGCGGTCTGAACTTTTTTCCAAGGCTAGGAGGTCCAACTCCAGTGAAGCCTGGGCAAAGTTCAAGAGGTGTAGGAAGGGAGTTAAGCAGAGAGTTAGGAAGGCCCACAGGGATTACGTCTCCAACTATCTGGAGTCTAACATCGAGGAAAATCCCAAGGCCTTTTGGAGCTATGTCAAATCCATCAGACAAGACTCTACTGGTGCGTCGGCCCTAAGACATCAGGGGGTGCTAACATCTGACCCCAAAGAAAAAGCCAATGCACTGGGGGCCCAGTTTGAGTCAGTGTTTACCAGGGAGGATAAGACCACCGTTCCTACCCTTGGTGAACCCAAAGCTCCAACTATCCCCTCCCTTAACATCATAGTGGAGGGGGTAGCCAAACAGCTCTCCTGTCTTAACCCCAGCAAGGCCACAGGACCAGACGGAATACCACCTCGCCTCCTGAAGACTGTAGCCGAACAAATTGCGCCAATATTACAGGTCATATTCTCCCAGTCAATATCCACGGGAGATGTTCCTGAAGATTGGAGAACAGCTAACATCGCTCCAATCTTCAAAAAGGGGGACAGAACCTTGCCTGCAAACTATAGGCCGGTGTCTCTGACATCGGTCTGTGGTAAAGTGCTCGAACATATCGTGCACAGCCACATGATGAAACATCTAGACACTCATGGCATTCTGTCCCCAGCGCAACACGGCTTCAGGAAGGGTCTGTCCTGCGAGAGCCAGCTGGTGCTAACCCTCCAAGACCTGGCCAAAAACATGGACCAGAACAAACAGGTCGATGCCGCGGTGCTTGACTTTAGCAAGGCATTCGATACAGTGCCTCACGAACGTCTGCTGAGCAAGCTCGAGCACTATGGCATTTCTGGCCTACTTCAGTCTTGGCTTAGGGCCTTCCTTACGGAGAGAACCCAGACGGTCGTCTTTGACGGTGGAACATCTAAAGCTGTTAAGGTCACCTCTGGAGTTCCGCAGGGTACTGTTTTAGGCCCTCTGCTCTTCCTGCTCTACATTAATGACCTACCCGATTCCGTAGACTCACATGTTCGGCTATTTGCTGACGATTGCTTGATTTATCGAACTATCAGCAAGCCTTCTGACGCTCAAGATCTGCAGTCTGACCTCGATGCGTTAACAGAATGGCAAAATCGTTGGCTTATGTCGTTCAACCCCTCTAAATGCCACATCCTCCATATCACCCCGTAGAAGCACCCCATCTTAACACAGTACTCCCTCTGTGGAGAAGCCCTCACCGGTGTTAAGTCCCACCCCTATCTTGGAGTACAACTGTCCGACGATTTGCGGTGGGACACCCATATCAACCACGCCACTAGCAAAGCTGGTAAGGTCCTAGGGGTCATTCGGCGCAACTTGACCCATTGTCCATCCAGGGTCAAGGCCACTTGTTACAAAGCGCTGGTACGGCCCCACTTGGAATATAGTGCCACCGTCTGGGACCCGTACACCAACAAAGGGATACAGGCGGTGGAGGCCGTCCAGCGCAGGGCAGCCCGAGTGACCCTCAATGACTACCGGCAGACTAGCAGCGTGACACAAATGCTCAATGACCTGCAGTGGCGTCCTCTCTCCGAAAGGAGGAGGAACGCCCGCCTCACCTTCTTTTATAAGTTAGTTAACAACAAGATTAACATAGACACACAGAACCTACTGATTCCGACCCAAGGGCGAACCCGAGGCAGCCATCAACATAAGTACAAACCAATCTTTGCAAGAACAGACACATACAAGTACTCATATTTTCCTAGAACAATTCCGGAGTGGAATTCCCTGCCTGGTGCGGTAGTAAGTGCTCCCACAGTTGAGAGCTTCCGCGCCAGGCAGGAGGGCTGCCCGCCCTAACCCGGGACCTCAGCTCCCCCCCTACTTTGCCCCTTGCGGGGTTATATGGGGGTAACCCATGATGATGATGATGATCCCAATGGCCTTGCAATTCAGAGTAAGGTTAAATATGTGTGGGCGAGGGAGCGTACTTGTGGACAGATATTTCGTAGAAAGTCTGTAAAACCGTGTTAAATAGTGTTACCTAGGAGGAATTTGACCTAGAAAGGCTAGATGGATTGGTGTGGGGGTGAGGAAAAATGAAAACAAACACACAGTCAAGATTAGAACTAAAAAAGAACAGGGCGAATAGGGTGTCAGTCCAATGCGCTCATTCCAAACGTTAGTTCGTCTTATCTTTTTCATAAAATATTCGCATATTTGTCAAAATTTGCTCCAGAAAATAGCAAAAAAAGTCGGATTTTGACAAACCTGTGCTCCACTCTCCCTGGAGGCGGCCATGTTTGGTGGGCCGAGCGCGCCTGTGCAGCCCGCTGCATGCCGGGAAGATTGGCCATAATTAGCGGGAGGACATGTTGGACTTGTCGGAACTTCCTGCTGAAAATCATGGCAAATTTCACGTCTTCTGAGACACCTTTTCCACCTTCTTCCACTCACACCGACTCTACAGACGCCTGAGGCCGCGTGGGAGCCGTATAGACGCCGTGTTCTGCGATGTCCGTAGCGACAAGGGTTAGCGCGTAGGACTAGCCGTTGAGAGGTGGGGACCACAAGATTTTTTAGCCGGAGGGTTGGGCAAAACGACGCCAAAGGAGGCAAAAATATCGATTTCATAGAATTCTTGGAACGTTGTACGCCCCCTGTCCTACAAACCTAGTGCGTTCTCTAGTGTTAGTGTACTGTGTGCTTAATTTTCTGTATTTGGTGTCGACAGTTCCGTGGTAATGGCTTCCTGTGCGTGTTTGAGGGAGGGAGGGGGAGAGGTTGGCACGTTTCGCCATATTTTCTCTGTCCACAGTTTGTCCGCAGTTTTGTCACGTTTTCTGCTCATACCATCAACCCAGCCTCCATACTGACCTCTGTGCATCCTCCAAGTAGCCAACAACATCACCACGACTATTTAAGACATGATAACAGAAACTATTCAACCTGGGCACTGTCCAACTAAGGCATTTGCAAATGTGTGGATAACGTTGTAAAATTTATAGATCAAGTCACTTAAAAGACAAAAGATCTACTTTTATGACAACATTAGATGTAATTTGTTGACTTAAGTTTCTTATTGAATTATGTGCAGAAATGTGAAGCATTGAAGGATGCTTTCCCTTTAGCTTCTCTTTTATTTTCTAGGCCGGATACTTACTAACAATGTCTCACTTCCTGGGTGTTACATTGTATGTAGGAGATATTTCTGCTGTGGTTACATTGACTCTGTTCTTATGGATAATAATTAACTAAGTAGGAAAAGAAAAGTGAATGAGTCAACAATTCCATGGACATCATGAGCTGGGGGAGTATCTAACTAGTTTTGATTTCGAGCCATATATTACTACTTCTGCCTTCTGATATCAAGACATTTCCCCCATACTAAGTATGCACTTTCCTTGTCAGTTCTAGTTCTAGTCCATAGAACTATCAGTGTGAATGTTTTCCTGCCATGTGTCAAGTTACTACACAGCATAACCAGGTAGTAATAGTCATCTTCTAAAGTTTTCAGTTTTTGTTTCTTCAGTTTCTGTTCCTCAACAAGACAGGTGTCAGTTTCTGTGAATCTGAGTCAGTGACTCACATGCAAACTAATGACACATTTAAGTTACATCTTAGTTTGGAAAGATCAAACAGTCTTTATGATCTTTGAAGACTGCTGATGGGTACAAAAAATGTTCTTTATTAAAAAAAAATGAAAATTTTTAAAATTCTGATTGACTCAATGCATAGTTGGATGTAACACTGCTGACCCAGCACCCTTGTGTAAATAGATTTTGGTTCACTTTTGAGGCAACCAGATCATAGACACATGTTGCATTATGAGCAACCCATTATTGTCTCAAATGCCTTATTAGCAAACCATTATTGTGTCAAACGCATTGTCAGCAACTACTTACTTAAAAATCACAGGTAGGCTTGGTGACATGGTTGATTTTTCAGTTACGAGTTAGCCCTCTTTGCAACCCTGCCTCTCAAGCCCTGTCCATGTAAATTGAAAACAGATTCTTTCATGTCTGAGCTCTAGAGAAAAGAAGCAGACAATATCAAACAATTAGGAACCATAATTCACTTACATGCCTCATTGGTCTTAGTCATATATCATTAGGAAGCACTAATCAAATTTCACATAAAAATTGAGGATTCATGTCCCTTGATGAGGTAGTGAAATTGCCATTTGCCATTGACCAGAGGGCTTCCTGAAGAGGTTAGATGCAAGGTCAAGTTGTAGGTCTTTATTGTTGCAAATTACACTGCCAGTTGTGTGGTAGGTCCTCATGGGTCACAGACTTTCCCGACAGCTGAAAACTGGAAACATTTGCAGTATCTGTATGGAGAAGAAATGGCCTTCTGGAATGTTTTCATTTAGAATAGTAGTATACGATGTCTTTTTTTCCCCTTTGTCTGTAATCACTTAGATGAAGATAATAAAACAGTGGAAAAATAATAGAAGGCCTTTGGAATGACATCCATTACTCTTTTCCGGTTTGATTGACACTGAAGAAGAGTGATGGATGTCCGTCAAAAATGTTTGGAAGGAATTTTATCTAGATGAAGAGATTGTATTTGAAATATTGTCCACCTTGATGTCTATCCTTCATAAAGTATAAAAGATATTGCTGTTATCTGTTTTTTTTTTAGAAGACATCAAGCTATAGTTTAAGCTACTGGAATTAGAAAACAGAATATGGATTTTTTTTATTTGAAATTTGATTTCTAGGTATATTTTCAATGTATGGTATAAAATGGCATTGATACTGCATTCTTTCTTACAATCCAATGTTTTGGAGTAACAGCTGCTGTAACAGCTAGAGAGGTCAAGTTTGTAGAATGGGTGGTTTGGCAATGGGAATATTCTCCTGATTCACTTTTGTTCTTGCACTGCAAGTTCATCTGTCGTGATGTCATACCTACCTGATTCACTTTCTTTGTTCTTAACTACTCCTAGTGGTGCCATGTATCAGAATTAACATAATCTAACAATGTACTTTGCCAGTGACTGCACTTAAGTTGATAGTCCAGATGCACTTTGTAAATTTCCCAGAAGGCATGTCTTTATAATGGTCTATTAAAGCAAATTTTAGAGGTATATACATGCCTTGAGATGCAGACATTCTTGAAGCTGCATTACTGCATTTTTGCGTGAACATTGAGGTTTTTTTGGACTCTTTTGAGAACATAAAGAACTGAATCAGTTTCCAACAATTGACAGGCATAAATGATGTCAGGTGTAGCTTGAGAAGACATTTTACTTTTACTCATGAGAACCCTTTTCATAGCCTGGGTACCATCCGTATTCTACCGGGGCTCCTTACACTCGCTACCCCTTAAAAAAAGGGTACCGAGTGTAAGGAGCCCCAGTAGAATACGGATGGTACCCAGGCTATCCTTTTCATACCTCAATCTTGAATACCTGTCAGTGGTCTGTATCCCTGTTTGAAAGTTTTACCAGGAGTTGATCGCAACTACAAAAGCTTCTTGAGGTGACTGTCAGTGAGTTGGGGGGTGTCTTGTGGTGACCTGTGAAACTGAAAAATTCAAAATAAGTTAAAAGGGCTGCCCTCTGGGAGGAGTTTATCAGTGCAGTTGTTGAGTAGATGAAAACAGCTGTGTCCCAGAGGAAAGGATGTTGTTGGTTCTTATCTGGAAGGGCTGTCCTGTACCAATGATTGGTCCTGTTTGTAAGGGGATGTCGGGTCTTCCTGTGTTTGGGGGGTAGAAGTTAAACTGAAGCAATCAGCTATGAACATTTGCGATGGGTGGGAGAATCACTGGATGTAAATATCAACATGGTTCTTTGTAAGCAGAACCTACAGTGTCATAAGATAGTGTCATAAAGCTGGCCACGTGGAGTTATGTCTTGTCGAGGAGTTTCATTTGCCACCTACAGGGTGAACTCTTTGACGAGCTGACCGCTTCGCAACCAGCTTCATGATCCTATCTTATGCTTGGAGGTTTTATTTCTGTTTTCTTTATACAGGGTCACACACTCATTGCCTAATCTTTCCTCTAAACAAATGTGTTACTTTTATTCAAGGATCTGTTATGCTGATAATGACTTTTATTTTTTGTCCTCCTACTTTTTCTACACAGCAGAAACCAATTACGATGGCAGCATCCAACTTCAACCCCCGTGACATGGGACAGTGGTACTTTGGGCCTATTCCCCGTGTTCCCACACAGGACTTACTGCAGGGGAAGATGCACGGGACGTTCCTGGTACGCGACAGTTCCAGCTGTCCCGGGGACTTCGTGCTCTCTGTCAGTGAAAACAGCAAAGTCAGCCACTATATCATCAACAGACTGCAGAAGGGCTTCCGGATTGGTGACCAGGATTTCGATGACCTGCCGGCTTTGATCGAGTTCTACAAGATACACTACCTTGACACGACCACGTTGATTGTTCCAGCGCAGCGGCCGGCTGGAGGACCGCCAGAACCCCAGGCCCAGGCTCTAGCTCCCGCACATACTCCCAGTGTAATGGAGGAACGCGTTCGAGCGCTCTACGATTTTGACGGAAACGATCCAGAGGACTTGCCCTTCAAGAAAAACGAAATACTGGTTGTCGTTAGAAAGGATGAAGACCAGTGGTGGACTGTACGCAACAAGGACGGCAGAGAGGGTTCGATTCCCGTTCCGTACGTCCAGGTACTCCCACCTGGTTCAACCACTACAGGCGCTGCCCCATCTCATCCCCAGCAGCCCCACTCCCCGCCCGGCTACCATGACCCACAGGCAGCTGGCATAAGAAGTGAATCAGGATCGTCTTCTACAGCATCTGCCACATCAGCCTCCACACCCCACCCCCTGCCCAACCCACAGAATGGCCCAGTGTACGCGCGCGTCATACAACAGAAAATCCCCAGTCCTTACGACACAACGGCATTGACGCTGGAAGTAGGCGACATAATCCGAGTAACCAAGATCAATGCCAGCGGGCAATGGGAGGGAGAACTCAAGGGGAAAACGGGACATTTCCCCTTCAATCACGTTAAGATTATCGACCCTAGTAATCCTGAGGAAAATGATTCATCTTGGAGCTAAGCAGCACTGGTAATAGATTAAAATATACATAGAAAAGGCAAAAACAAACAAAGAAGAAACTTGGAGGCTAACATGATGTTAAAACGTTCCATGCAAAAAAAAAGTGACAGGTAAAAAGTTGGACTAACAAACTGCCAAGCGAAGAAAGGTGGAGGGTAGGATTTTATTTTTTGTGTACATGTACTAATTGGTTCTGTGAAAAGAAAAAAAGGTAAGATACTGTGCAGAATTGAATGAGAATAGCTTAGTCGTAAATGTAGTTAGGAGGGTTAATTGGGAGAAAGTAGAGACAGATGTTTTAGAATGTAGTTGAGACTTGAGAAGCCAGTGCAGCAAAGTTCAGTGGTTCATTGTGCAGATCTACAACTATCACATAGTCAAAGCTGCCTTGCCACAGCAGGTTTTACTACAAGGCAACATAACTACATGTACACTGTTCTACTGGTACACAAGGTTCCCTTTCTTTTGGAAGGAAATCTTGGCAATTGTTAGAAATATACACTATTTTCAATGGTGGTTAATTACCCAGATACATGTACCTGCGATGGGTGGTAAACATCTCAGTTATAAATCCTCTACAATCTACAGTGAGATAGCCACATGATAAAATATTGGAAATGCACTGGCAGAGCCCATGTTAAAAACTTTTTTTAGGTCTGTGTTTTATATGCATATCTTGCTTTTTTGAAAATTTTGCATTTTCTTCTACCTTACTATCTGAGATGGATGGCATATGCTGAATGAATGGGATCTTATTTTGACCTAAATGTATGGAAAAAAATTTAATGCAGTGGACTTGAAAACCAGGAATGTTGATGAAGTGGAATTTTGGCAAGATAAACTTACCATGGGATCTGCACTTGACTTTTGTGACATAGGTGAAAACAGTTTTTGCTCTTGTCCTGCCATTGGGATTATGTATTGTAATAAATTTACAAGCGGTATCATATCATGCATTAGTTCCTGATGGTTTACGTTTTGTTGTGGTACAGATATACCACAAATTGTATAAGGTCATCTTTTGTAAGTTGAGAACAAATTTTGTTTTCTGCATTTCACTTTCTGCAAAAGTTATTTTTGATCATACTTTCCAAAAGCTCCCTGCTGAAAGATGAGTAGAAATTATGTACATTTATGTTTTGATAATGTTGTGTCCATACTTCTGTATTGATATATTATGTTAAATAATATTGTTGACTTGATTGTAAGAAAGTGTTAGCAATATTATATGATATCTAAAATTTGCATTATACTTGTGTTACTGATATGAACAAAAGCCTCCTGGCACTTGTATTATAGCCAGCTCCTATGTAGACTAGCTAACTCATATTTGTTTTACGTACACCTGAAATTTCCTTTAAATCACCAGGTACAGGTCTCAGTAGATGGTAGAGTATTGTGCTGTCATTTTGCATATGTGATAACATGTATATCTGAGACAGATATAAAGTAACTATTGAGTATATTGGTAAAAAAATAATGTACTTTTTGTAATTTCTATTGAATTTTGTTTCACAGTTTTGAAAAGAACAGCTTTTGTCACAATGGTCCTAATAGGTAGCATATTATTTCTCAATGCAATTCAAACATAACATTGTGAAAGCATTCACTGAACACAGCCTGCCTCAAACGGTGTATTTTGTAAAGCCTAAAGACTAGTTGGATTTTGTCATGTCATGCTGTAATACAACTCCAGAACAGTTGCTTACCACTCAACACCAGTCGCTTCAAAGTAGGACTGACAGTGCAAAATTTGAAGTTGCAATTTTTACATCCAACATAAACATGGCTATGGCAGAAACAAAGGTACCATTACGCAAGTGAAGGCATGCTCTTTGAATTGATGTGCATCTCTGGATTTAAAAAAAAATTCTGAAAATAATTCCCAAGCTCCTCAACATCACCAAGTTTTTTTTATTTCAATTGGAAGTGGCCAGTGTTATACCATTGTAAGGTTGAAGATTATGTCTTCACTACTATTTATACACTCCAGAGGTAAAAAAAAGAAGATTGTTAGAAAAGCATAATATGAGGCATGATTGGCAGAAAATTATGATGGCACTGAGATGGCTGTCTTGGCCTTCCACACTTCATTTTGGCTAGCCATGCAATGAATGATTGCATGGTGACGGTACCAGGTGACTGGGCACCAGGGATTTTCAAAGTCTTTGGCAAGTTTACGAGTTGAATAGAATTTGGTCTGAAAGAAGTTTGACTACAAGGTGGCCAGGCCATGTCCCTTTTACATGAGAACGCTGCATGGTATCTTTCCTGCGTCTTAAATCATGTACATTACATGTTTGTGCATTTTGCCTAGTTCAAGAATTGCACGGTGCTACAGTGTGAGCTGGCAGTGTATAATGTCAAGTGTACTAGTCATTGTTATTCATTATGGCTCTGTGGTCTTACACTGCTATAGTTGTTAATTATACACTGCTGTCATGTCACTGGTCACTATCAGTAAGGACAGACATTGTTCTTTAGGAAATGTAATCACCTGCTTCAGCTTGCTACTGCATATGTAAGGCTTGACATGTCAGTACGTGTAGGTCCATCACCATTTTGTGGATAAACATATTGACTTTGGTGTTATTGTGTACAAAACTAGTATTCTTCTTCATTGATACAAGATACTGGACTCAAATCACACTGAAATATGCTCCAACCACAGTAAATAATTTGCAATGTGATACAGTTTTTAAAGTGACATTGCAGAATGCTAAAACTATTAGAATGTTCAACTCTTGCTTGTATCAGATTACTACCAATTATGGCAGATACTGTAATGGCAATCACCTTTTACTTAAGTTTTAATATGATACATGTAATATCATGGGTCATGACATCTCTTACACTGAGAAACAAAAGTAAGCACTGTCGTCATGATGTTCCAGGCACAGAATGCAAAACATTTAGTGCTCATCTCATCAAGGCAAAATACAGGCCATGGTTGAAACTGGTAGAAATGTTATCACCCAAGAGTTGGGATATGTTTGCATACAAAGTTTCAATCA
>NC_049981.1:19828788-19830223 GCF_000003815.2 Branchiostoma floridae | reverse complement strand
GAACAAAATTGATACTGGGGTTAGAAGATTCCTTAACATTTTGTGGAATGTTGTTCAATAC
The DNA here is from genome assembly GCF_000003815.2 of Branchiostoma floridae. Lineage (NCBI taxonomy): Eukaryota > Metazoa > Chordata > Leptocardii > Amphioxiformes > Branchiostomatidae > Branchiostoma > Branchiostoma floridae. The sequence goes on along the minus strand of NC_049981.1, from coordinate 19,830,162 downwards.
TTGATGATATACCAGTTGTTTCACAGTAATGCTGTAATGCGCAGAGCTTGTCTGTATGTAGACATGATTACATACTCGTAGATATGACAGTTGCAACAGTACTAAGGTATTCAAAGACTTCATCTGTGATAGTAAAAAGCCGTAGTGTTACAAGGTAATACACACAAAGTTTACAATGTTACATTTGAAGTTCTTGATGCATTAAAGGTTTAGGATTTCCTTTTATGTGTCTAATATGTGATAGCTCAATATCATCCTTTTCTGTACTGTGGTCACTACAGTATGTACCTATCCTGTGAATAGATGTCTGTTTCTTCACTCTGCTTATCTCAACGAGGTGAATGTATCACATATTCGTTACCCACCATGTTAATGAGCAAAACCAATAAAGGCTTTTGCATGAACTGCTCATTGATTTCTGAATGTGGTCTTCGTTAGTCTAAATTTTAAATTTATCTTACTGGTGTAAATTTTTTGATACCTTTGTATGGTTTTGAATGTGAAGTAAAGGACATATATGACCATCAATTTCCACAATTTGCAACAGAATTATAGTTTCAATGTATGTTTCATAAACCAAGGAATAGAGATGAGCAGCAGTTGAAAAGAGGTCAAGTCTGACTGCCCAGAACTATGCTGAAAGGGGTACATCCAATGGTCACTACTCTGTGGTGGCTATAAGCGGGCACACTGTACGTAGCCGTATTGACTTCTTACGGTAGATCTCAAAGAAAACGGTATAGTAAAGCCGCGATGCGTTATATCAGCCTAAAAAATGGTTCCCCGTTCTTGGAAGGGGTTGATAAATCACGAGGAACTATTTTTGAAAGCTAGACCGCAGTTAGAAGTCATGTAATTACGCCTGAAAGTTGACCAATTTTCAGGGTTTCAGTGGTGCGTTTCGCTATTGTTTTCGGGACGAGTTACGCACTGCATGGGGTTTTCCGATATACCGGGATATAGGACAAGGATCAACTGCTTCCGGGTCAACCATACTAATAGTGTATTGTTGTTGCACATATGATCACCTAAGTCGGTGATATGGCAGTAAATTTAACACATTTAATGGATTACTGTACTTTTGAGGTTGTTTTTACATACCAGACTACAATGTAGAGGCTTTTCGTTACGAGGGAGGTTTATACGGAATACGGATAGACCTGAGTGCCAATTACTACAGGTGTCGGTAAAAAAAAGTGACAGCCTGTGCCAATGTCGAAGCTTTCCCGGCTATCAAGGCAAGTTTATACGGATGGAACAGAGACTTTCTACAATAAAGATTAGTACAGTTCTTGTCCTGTCGAGATTTTACGTTACTAAGGGAGGTGTATTCATGAGTAGGTTGAATTTTGCTATGTGATTGGGCGATCAGGA
>NC_049981.1:19789291-19826207 GCF_000003815.2 Branchiostoma floridae | reverse complement strand
AGCATTGGCGCAACTGTGTCAATTTGTTTTGACACACCTGTAGTATGGCACATTTGTATCTGAATACAACCCCCTTAGTAACGTATGACATTATATCCGAATAAACCTCCCTCAACAACGTAAAATCTCAACAGGACAAGAACAGTGTCATTCTATATGATACACATGTAGAAAGTCTCTGTTTCATTCGTACAAACTTGCTCTCTTAAGAACGGAAATCTTCGGCATTGGCGCAACTGTGTCAATTTGTTTTGACACACCTGTAGTATGGCACTGTTCTATCCGAATAAAAGCTCCCTTTATAACGTAAAATCTTAACAGGACAAGAACAGTGTCATTCTATATGATACACATGTAAAAAGTCTCTGTTTGATCCATACAAACCTCTCTTAAGAACGCAAATCTTGGGCATTGACACAACTGTGTCAATTTTTTTGGACACACCTGTAGTATGGCACATTTGTATCTGAATACAACCCCCTTAGTAACGTAAAATCTCGACAGGACAAGAACTGTGCTAATCTTTATTGTAGAAAGTCTCTGTTCCATCCGTATAAACTTGCCTTGATAGCCGGGAAAGCTTCGACATTGGCACAGGCTGTCACTTTTTTTACAAACCTGTAGTATGGCACCGGTCTATCCGTATTCCGTATAAACCTCCCCCATAACGAAAAGCCTCTACATTGTAGTATGGTATGTAAAAACAACCTCAAGAGTACAGTAATCCATTAAATGTGTTAAAGTTACTGCCAGGTGATAGTGCAACAACACTACACTATAAGTATTGTTGACCCGGAAGCAGTTGATCCTTATCCTATAACCCGGTATATTTGAAAACCCCATGCAGTGCGTAACTCGTCCCGAAAACAATAGCGAAACGCACCACTGAAACCCTGAAAATTGGTCAACTTTCAGGCGTAATTACATGACTTCTAACTGCGGTCTAGCTTTCGAAAATAGTTCCTCGTGACTTATCAACCCCTTCCAAGAACGGGGAACCATTTTTAGGCTGATATAACGCATCGCGGCTTTACTATACCGTTTTCTTTGAGATCTACCGTAAGAAGTCAATACGGCTACGTACAACACCCCAGTTTATTTGGGGTTTCAAATGGAGGCGGCACACCCTGTGTTGACCGCCGAAAAGAGGCACAAGACATCGTCACGGAAAAACTTGATAGTTCAGCCGCAATCTGTCCAATCAGGCAAAATAAGGTGTTGTACAAATCAGGACAAGATGGCCAAGCAACTGCAGTTCATTAGACGAAATATTCATATGAGAGGAAGGAGATTCATCGAGTTAAAGTTGACCGATTTTCCCAGGATTTCCTATGGGTTTCGCCATTGCTATCAAGCCAAAATACGCACCATATGGGGGTTTCGAGGTGTCCGTTATATAGGGCGAGGCTCGACTGTTTCCGGGTCACACTGGCAGTAATACGGCAGTGGGCGATATGATGATTTTAGCAACCTCAACCAGCGGTTTCCTGTTAGCCTGGTATCCAGCCGTAATATAGTTATATTACGGCTGGATACCAGGCTAGTTTCCTGTTGATATAGCCGTACGGTTACCCTCAAGTATGCTGTGTACGTTCAGTTCCTGAACAAAGAGAGCAAGGAGCGGTTAATGAGGAGCGGTTACATAAAGATATAACGTCCTTGGTTACATGAGGTAACAACAGTTACTCCTTCCAAACCAAAGGCATCTACACTACGGCTGTACACTTCTATGGAATTCGAAGTAACAATAAATTGTACGCTATGCAGACCGGCCATTGGTACAGATAGAAGTTTTTGTGTCATAAATTATTCTACGGGCAAGGTAAGGCTAAATGTTGAAATAATGCGCTATTGAGAAACAAATAGACACTAGATGACTGGAAGTTAGATTATACGTACTAGTAAAAAGTTTACGGCTGCCTTTGCTCGACTAGTTGTGTGGGAGATAAAAAAAACTATGTCAAACCTATCGGACAGCTCATTTCAAAGTGTATACGCAACCTAACTGAGGATGACAAACCAGTCAAAGACACACTTGAGAACTGCGCCTTTAAAGTGTATAGTAACTAATTGAGGTGTAAACTTACATACTAAAGAAGAAAACTTAAAAAGAAAGCCTTTTTCTAAAACAAAAGATTGTCAAGCCCCTGACTCACCTAAGAACTGCGTTCTGTAAGTGTATACTAACCGTGAGAGAACGACGAGAAATCTTTTAAGGAAATCTTTTTCTGAAAGAAAAGTGCGTCATCGCCATGACACACCTACGAACTACACTATTTGTATATTAACAGAGTACGAAAAGAAATCTTTTAATGAAACCTTTTTCTAACAGAGAAGTGCGTCATGCCCATGACACATTTAAGAATTGCGCTCTCCAAATGTATACTAACAGAGAACGAAGAGAAATAGTTTAAGGAAATCCTTCTCTTTTATGAAAGAAAAGTGCGTCATGCCATGACACACGTAAGAATTGCGCTCTCTAAGTGTATACTAACAGAGAACGAAGAGAATTATTTGAAAGAAACTTTTCTCTTTTATTAAAGAAAAGTGCGTCATGCCATGACACACTTAAGAATTGCGCTGTCTAAGTGTATACTAACAGAAAACGAAGAGAAATATTTGAAAGAAACTTTTCTCTTTTATGAAAGAAAAGTGCGTCATGCCATGACACACGTAAGAATTACGCTCTCTAAGTGTATACTATCAGAGAATGAAGAGAAATATTTGAAATAAACCTGTTCACTTTTATGAAAGAAAAGTGCGTCATGCCATGACACACGTAAGAATTGCGCTCTCTAAGTGTATACTAACAGAGAACGAAGAGAAATATTTGAATGAAACTTTTCTCTTTTATTAAAGAAAAGTGCGTCATGCCATGACACACTTAAGAATTGCGCTCTCTAAGTGTATACTAACAGAGAACGAAGAGAAATATTTGAAAGACACTTTTCTCTTTTATTAAAGAAAAGTGCGTCATGCCATGACACACTTAAGAATTGCGCTCTCTAAGTGTATGCTAACAGAGAACGAAGAGAAATATTTGAAAGAAACGTTTCTCTTTTATGAAAGAAAAGTGCGTTATGTTTAAGAATTGCGCTCTCTAAGTGTATAATAACAGAGAACGAAGAGAAATAGTTTAAGGAAACTTTTCTCTTTTATAAATGAAAAGTGCGTCATGACATGACACACTTAAGAATTGCGCTCTCTAAGTGTATACTAACAGAGAAGAAAGAGAAATTTTCTAAGGGAACTTTTTTCTGAAAGAAAAGTGCGTCATGCCCATGACACACTTAAGAATTGCACTCTCTTTTTGTATACTAACAGAGTATGAAGAGAAGTCTTTTAAGGAAACACTTTTCTGAAAAATCGAAAGTAAAGAAGGTCAAGCCCTTGACACACCTAAGAACTACGTTATGTAAGTGTATACTAACAGAAAACGAAGAGAAATCTTTTAAGGAAACCTTTCTCATTTTCTGAAAGAAAAGTGCATCATCTTATGACACACCTACGAACTGCCTTCTCCAAGTGAATACTTACACAAAACGAAGAGAAATCTTTTAAGAAAACCTCTCTCTTTTTCTGAAAGAAAATTGCGTCAAGCCCACGACACACTTAAGAATTGCGCTCTCTATTTGTATATTAACAGAGTACGAAAAGAAATCTTTTAAGGAAACTTTTTTCTAAAACTGGCAAAACGTTATCAGGCTAGGGCAAAGTTGCTTGGTATGTCAGGTGCTGGCCGCAGACTCCCTTGAAATAAGCCTGTTTGTTTAACCGTCAGACAGCAGATTCTCAGTGTGGACCAAGGCTCACAGTTTAATAAGGTCCTTGGCCACATCAAGTAAATAGTCCATTTCTGAACTCAGCTGAACCTCCTTGCTTCCAACTGGATACTGAGTCAGGACACGCGGGCTCCACGGCTACGCGTTCTGGTATGACCTCTCTGTTGCGACCCGGAAGTATACTGGATATACTGGAAAGCGGTAGCCCAGAAACCCCCACGCAGTACGAAATCGTCGCCGAAATCAGGCATTTCACGGCAGTTTGAAGGCCAACTTTAGCTCTTGAAATCTCACCGTAACATAATATCTAAAAGTTCAAATGCACTGCATGTGATAGATCAACTTGTCAGGATCACGCAGATACCTTTTATAGCATCATCTGGCAAATATTATCTTTTCTATCGAGTTTTTCCGTGACGATGTCTTGTGCCTCTTTTCGGCGGTCAACACCTGAAGTCTAGCGACCATCTCTTCCAGGGAATTATCCTGAATAGGGGTGGGTACCGGTACAGAAAATTCAGGTTCAGGTCCGGTTCAGGTCCAAAGGATCAGGTCCAGGTCCGGACCTGAACCTGGACCTGATGCAGTATGACTCATACCAATGGTCCATTTCACTACAAAGAAATCTGTTTGGTGGAGCATTAGACTTACACTGGTGTTTTAAAATCCTACAACGCTAACTGCACATTTACGATTGGCTGTAAAACTTGGTAGAAATTACTATAAACTCTACTCTACTTAACTCTTGTTATTTTTGTCCACCTGCAAGCACCAAAACGTGTGAATGCCTCATAAAATAATCTGTTAATTTTCTAATCGGTCCAACATCCGGTCCACCTAATTTTTTCAGGTCCGGTTTTTCTGGACCGGTCCAATAAGAAAAACCGGTTTTGTACCGGTACGCTGTACCGGTACCCAGCCCTAATCCTGAAGCAAAATAACTAGTTATGGGGTGAGAGGATATTCCTTCAGCTACAAGACCAACTGAGTTTTGATCCTTCAACTTCTTTAATTTTGAAAAATTATAGGGAAAAACCATTATTTTCATGTCAAAAATGATGTACAAAATCGGGCATTTTCGCATTGGATAAAACAGATGAAGTAGATTTTTCCGGCAAGCACGACTGATACTGCCAGAAAGAGGAAAGTCTAAAGAGTAATCCAGCCAATTATGAAGAAAATTCTAGTACTACAGTGTTACACCTTTTGGTGCATCTTGTAAAGATTCAGGCAGAGACTGCTTGTACTACTAGACTATGTATTCAGTAAAGTGTTAGTAGGATACAGTTCTGCATGTGTGCTCAGTCCAGGGTCCGGTAGGAAAGAGATCGAATGTCCTTGCTGTCTTGCTGTCAGAGCACATCCTGCTTAATATGCATGTATTGGACTAGTCTAAGTTCACAGAGATTGTAGGGGTGTTAACGGCTATCTTACTTCTTGTAACATACAGTTTTTTTAATCATCCAAGACGCGCGGCATTGCAACTTGGCTTAACACAGCGCTTCAGAGGTCAATCTAGGTCACGAGCCTAATCACATTCAGGCGTAGGAATATCCCGGAAGTAAGCCGCGGACCAAAACACAATTTGCACCAAAAACACACCATTTCCTACGCTTTTCAGCCATGTAACCTTTTAATGTCATTTCGCAGGAAATAATGAGAAATCTCAACTCAAACATAGACCCTCGGAAGCCTTTCGTCACTTTTTTGTCGCGCACTACCTCGGAAGAACTGGGGTGTGCACCGTTAAGTTTATACCAGTAACCGTGGCGGGCAGTAGGTCTGAACAAAGTACATATAAGGGGGCACACACCAGTTTATTTGGGGGTCCAAATGGAGGCGGCACACCCTCAAGTCTAGCGACCATCTCTTCCAGGGAATTATCCTGAAGGAAAATAACTGTATATGGGGTGAGAGGATATACCTTCAGCTTCAAGACCAACTGAGTTTCGATCCTTCAACTTCTCTAATTTTGAAAAATTATAGGGAAAAAACATTATTTTCATGTCAAAAATGATGCACAAAATCGGGCATTTTCGCATTGGATAAAACAGATGAAGAAGATTTTTCCGGCTAGCACGACTGATACTGCCAGAAAGAGGGTTCGCTTAAAAGGCTGGGCTGTCTACCAGGCCAGGCTACCTGGCCTGTCTACCTGGCCTGGCTATCACGTCAGGCTACTCAGATCCCCCAATTCATACCCCCATCATGTGGCACTCAGCCAAAATAGCTGATTGACAGGCATAGTAATTGCTAATTTTCAACCCTGCCAGTGTCTGGGAGGCCTTCCTTGCAGCTGTCAGGAACACATTCAAGTACTGTACCAGTACTGTGTTCGGTAAATGCTTTAGGGTGTTAGACCTAGAAAACAGAGGTCCTGGGTTCAAATCCTTTGACATGTCACAAAATCTGTTAACAGTACTTTCCCCACTCTAACTTGTACAAGGGGGTTGGAGAGATTATTGTCAGTGGAAGGAGAGGATTGGGCTCTGTCCTGGACACAAAAATTGTACAGTGGATAACAATCCACAGCCTCAAAAATGCTATGTGACTACTAAGATTGTATATGTCAACATGGCATACTAGCATAGAGAACAAGGAGGCACATGTAATTATACAGTACCCCCCTTGGTCAATACAAGTTAAGCTTTACAGTGAGCAAGTGATTTATGCTCTCCCTTCTTGTTGCACAAGCTGAGATAGTTTCTGTTCTAGAAGATAGATATTCAATAAAGAAACAAATTTATGTTGCTGGCAAGCCCATTCTTACACACACACACACACACACACACACACACACACACACACACACACACACACACACACACATTTACACACCCACAAACATACACAAACACACTTGTGTTCCTGACATGCTGCAAGCAAGGCCTCCCAGACACATTCCCAAAGGGCCCAGCCAGTGGTGGACAGGGCAACCTTGGGTCACTGGCACTAGCAGGGTTGGAGATCAGCAATTACTATGCCTGTCAATCAGCTATTTTGGCTGAGTGCCATATGATGGGGCTATGAATGGGGGGATCTGAGTAGCCTGACGTGATAGCCAGGCCAGGTAGACAGGCCAGGTAGCCTGGCCTGGTAGACAGCCCAGCCTTTTAAGCGAACCCCCAGAAAGAGGAAAATCTAAAGACTAATCCAGCCAATTATAAAGAAAATTCTAGTACTACAGTTTTTTTAATCATCCACGGCGCGCGGCATTGCAACTTTGCTCGACACAGCGCTTCAGAGGTAAATCTAGGTCACCGGCCTCTTTACATTCAGGCGTAGGGATATCGCGGAAGCAACGCGCGGACCAAAACACAATTTGCACCAAAAACACACCATTTCCTACGCTTTTCAGCCATCTTTAATGTCATTTCGCAGGAAATAATGAGAAATGTCAACTCAAACATGGGCCCTCGGAAGCCTTTCGTCACTTTTTGGTCGCGGACTACCACGGACCCCGGTCGCGGAAGAACTGGGGTGTGCACCGATAACTGTTACTTTTACTTTTAAGTTTACCAAATCCTCGAGAATTAAACTGAGCCCTCTATGCGTCGCCAAAATAAGTGCTTTTTTTAATACTTTCCCCCTGCGATGACAATGTAACATTCCTATTTTACCGGATATCCCAGCATCCTCTGGATATCAACATGGCGGCGCCCATGTGTTTGGAAAAGTTTGTGTAGATTTACTTTCAATTTTTCAGAAATCGTGGACACAGTATGGATGTATTTTAAACCGGAGAGCTCTAACAGGTAAGGACGAACTATAGGTTATATCCAGTGATGACGGTTACCTCGTATATTGGTGTTTCTATGTGCATAAAGACCGATCATTTTTTAGAGGTGGGGTGCACATGTGCCGCAGAGTGTCGCAAGCTTGTTTAGACCAAGGAGGTTGAAAAAAGGAAGCGCAGAGTAGCATGATTTGAGTACGTGTGGTTCTATCTTATCATGATATTTATGGTCAAAGGCTTTTAAGAAGAGAAAAGGGTCCATGCAAAGTGACTCTTATTGTTGTTTATGTCTTATGATCCAAAGCACAGACCGATGCGACCCATGTGCTCGAAGGGGTTTACGGAAAAGCCTGCTCGAAGTGTACAAAACGTAACTAAAAGAGCATTATCTAAACGTATGTAAACTCTGATGTTATTAGTCTTCCATACTAATAGCTACGTTGGTTATAGTGTAGTTATGTTACCATGTGCATAACTTGAAATGAAGTACTAGCGAGGAAACTTGTTGGCCTTTTTGTAACTGGGCACTACAAGGGGCTGAATAAATTAACAAAATTGATGATGATGTCTAAAAAATTTATTCCACTTTTTCGCAGTAGAATATGAGTGAGTTTGACGCTGCTAGTCACAAGCCCCACCGGGCGCGCCAGCATGGCCGTAAGCAGGAGAAGAAGAAGGCAAAAACTCCGCAGGATGAAAACCTGTCAGCCAAACAGCGGAACCCCAAGGCCTTCACTGCACAGTCAGCTGTGCGTATGGCAAGGCAATACAGGAGGTAACTGCTTTTTGTATGTTAGATTTACACAACGTATGTATTTGTGAACAATTCCCACAAGAGTTGAGTCAGTTAATATCAGTCATACTTGTGTATAGAGAAAGATCAATTTTAGTGATATTTAACTTAAGCATTAAGCTCCGGGTATTTGTTATATTGTTCGGGAGAACTGTCTCCAATTAAGACCCATCCCTATCTATGTTCCTGGATTGAAATTTGCTTGTTGAGACAAAAATCTTTTTACCTCATCTGTTGAAAAAATCTAAACTCCTTGATATGAAAACAAATTTTTGTAATCATAAAACAAATTCAACACAGAAAATCAACAACATTGGCTTCCAAAGGCTTCAAAATTCTAGTTGAGTCAAATTTTGCCTTTTCCTTTGCAATGCATCCTGTAGTAGTAGTTGTAGTATCCATTATTTGATTATACAAAGAGGTGAACAGCAGTTGGCCCGATCCTTAATAGATATGTGAATGAAATACATGTAAATAAAAACAAGTAGATGAAACCTCTCAACATTGCACTAAGATGAGCATTTTCCCTCCCTGACAGGGCTCAAGATGTGAAGACCAAGAAGCAGCATATTCCATACGTGGATAGAACCCCGCTTGAGCCACCTCCCATCGTGGTTGGGATTGTGGGACCCCCCAAGGTTGGGAAGTCCACCCTGATGCAGTGTCTGATCAAGAATTTCACCAAACAGAGACTGTCCAACATCCAGGGGCCTGTCACTATTGTGTCTGGTAAGGGAATCGTGCATCTACAGTAGAGAATAACACTTGTCACATTAAACTAGATGTTATCATGTCACCCTAACGCTATTGATGTTAAGCTGGCATTTGAAATCCTACCTGTTTGTCCACTGTACAAAAACAGCCTTTTAGCTGTCAAAGGTTTTAAGTCAATGAATTTATCCCTTCTCTCTCCTTAAACTTTAGTGATACATTGATATTGTGATACCCCGGTATAGACCTATTTTTACCAGTACTGCATTGTGTTTAAGTTGTTGAATTTTCCCATCAGGCAAGAAGAGGAGACTGACTCTGTTTGAATGTGGGAATGACATCAGCTCCATGATAGACATTGCCAAAGTTGCTGACCTGGTAGGTTGTTAATAGCCTGGTTGCCATCCCATTTAGTTAACCAGGGCTCCCATATGGGAAGCGAGCATGTTAGAAGTTTTGCACACAAGCTAGAAAATTGCACTCTTCAGATCAGAAAGCTCTTCTCTCACACACATTCACTATCCAGTTTATCGTCACAGCCACCAGTCAGGATCAATTGAGTAATGAGGTGAAAAGGGATGAAAGTTATGTTTAGGACATGGTTATTATGTTTTATGTATAATCCATAGTCTGGACATTTTCTTATCTCTTACAAAGTTACTTTGAATGTAGCTCTGAATAGTCTTTAAACATTTCAAGACATATACATGTATAATCATATGTTTTCAAAACTAGATGTAAGCAAAATTTTTTTGAGCCCTTTGATGATGAAAATTTGCTCAACAATCCTTTTTTCAGGTTCTTGTGCTGATTGATGCCAGTTTTGGTTTTGAGATGGAGATTTTTGAGTTCCTGAACATCTGCCAGGTGCACGGCTTCCCCAAGATCATGGGAGTGCTGACTCACCTGGACCACTTCAAGAACAACAAGCAGCTCAGGAACACCAAGAAGAGACTCAAGCACAGGTTCTGGACAGATGTCTATCCTGTAAGTTGATATTTCTATGAGGAACTGTCCTCATCCCTTGTCCTTTATCCTACCTCTTTTTGGTTTTGTAGTCTCTTCTAATATATGAATTAGAAGTATTGCACAGTGCTGCATATCACCAAGGAGGTTTCGTATCACATAACCTGCAGCTGTAGTATTGGTATGACTAAATCAACTGTGTGATCACCTGTTTTTTTCAGGGTGCAAAGTTGTTCTACCTGTCTGGTATGGTGTATGGAGAGTACCAGAAGACTGAGATCCACAACTTGGGCCGCTTCATCTCCGTGATGAAGTTCCGCCAGCTCCAGTGGAGAACGACCCACCCCTACGTCCTCGCAGACAGGTGGGCTCTGCAGAACATGAAAATCCTGTGTGCTTCACATTGAAAAAATATTGTGTGAAAAATTTTTAAAAATAACCACACATGATGATGGAGTGAGAGAACAGGTGTGTTTCACCTGCACAGGCTGTCAACCCAGCAGGTCATACAATATACGTGTAATGTAATATTGTACTGCTTCAGTGATCAGCTACTATGGCATGGATGCACGCATACAGGCTGAAAAGTGTCTGTTGCAAAGTAGTCTATTTGATACTGATTTAACTCCCAATGATAAGATTTCATGTAAGAAAATTGAACAAGTGGTCAAATGTCTGTGGAGCCATAAATTAAAGCTTTGGCATAAGCAAAGATACCACACAGCAAGTTCTTCCAGTAGAAATTTGAGGTTTTCAGCTATAAGTTGAATATAAATCTTAGTGTATGTAAGATTATTATATTCACAGCTTGTATTTTGTTTTGAAGTGTCCAGTGTTATTTAGACTAGTTCTGTCATTTTTTTGGTGTAGGATGGAAGATTTGACCGGCCCAGAAGACGTGAGACAGAACCCGAAGTGCGACAGGACGGTGGCACTGTATGGTTTTCTGCGTGGGGCTCACATGAGAGCCAACAGCAGCGTGCACATTCCAGGTGAATTTTCTCTAACAGTAAGGTCATGTTGATTTAATCATATGATGGATAACATTCTCTTGGAATCTCGAAACTGATGTGAGCATAAAAATAAAAATAAAAGTTGCATTCATTATGAGATCTAAGTGGTCCAGAAGGTATCTGTTTACTTACTTGTTTTGAGTCTCATTAGCCCTTAGTCATAAATGGAATTTTTTTCAGGGTAGGCCTTGGCCTAGCAAATCCAAATCTGGATACAGAATTTGTTATAATGTTGATTACAACTATGGAGGAAAGTACTCCTATGGTGGTTTCTGTCTTTTTCTACTACTTCTTTGTAGATGTGTGCTTAATCTTGTAAGGTCTCCAGCACAAGGGGTTTGTACTGTATGCATCTGTATAACGGTAGGTCCAGTCGCATTTAGTAGACATTCAGCTATCGAAGCTTCTGGCTCCTAGTGAAGCAGGGCACCACTTCCCAGCTGCCACCTTGCTGGGTGACAGTGAGAACAGCTTGCCTTGCTGTCCAGGTTGTGGAGACTTTGTAGCTCTTAAATGTAGTAAAAGCTAGGTACGCATTTTGCCGACTCAAGTGAGGAAGTATGTGTTAGGTGCCTTTCCCAAGAGCACAATGCTGGGGCCTATCAGGGATTCAGAACTAAAACCTTGAGATTTTAGACCCTAACCACGATACCATGTTGCCACCTTTCCAGGTTGTGGAGACTTTGTAGTCCGAGACGTCAGCATGCTGCCCGACCCCTGTCCTCTCCCTGACAAGGAGAAGAAGCGAGCGCTGAACCAGAAGGAGCGACTGATCTACGCTCCCTTCTCTGGGGTGGGGGGGATCGTGTATGACAAGGACGCTGTGTACATCGACCTGGGAGGGAGCCATTCTCACCAGAAGGAACCTGAGGAGGTAATGACTGTCAAGTTTGAATGGTAGCCTGGTGACTTTAAGTTCAAACAGTATGCAGATAAGTAGATATGACATTATCATGCATGTGTCAGGGTAGATATTGCAAATTTGTTTCCACCTGTAGAGGTCCTGATCAGAGTCCGTAAAGGTACGAGTTTTTTTATTTAAGACAGTCAAAGTTTTTAAACTTTGATTCATGTCTCTTAATGTCAATAGATTAATGTGAATTTTAGGATTCATAACTGGGAGACCACCCTAACACATTGTTGACATCTTGATTGGATTTTATGCAGACAGAAACTCCAACCAGGATCTCTGACAACAGGATCAGCAAATTTGCCAGATTGTTAGCAATTTTTCCTTGAAAGAAATTGAACTATAGTTATTTGGTACAATAAAACTGTGACCAGCCAAAATAATTGATTTTTCATTTTGTGAAATGATTGTACCCTGAGGTAGTGAATGCTTGACTTGATTACAGTGGAGTTTTTCTTCATCCCTAGATCACCCCTGGTTCGACCCATGAGTTGGTATCTTCCATCATTGACACCAAACACACCATCGACACCAAGATGGCTGCTAGCGAAGTCAGCATCTTCAGAGGATCTGTCCCTGTCACGTCCACACAGATGGAAAGGTAAACCTTGGCAGCTGAAGAATAAACTAAGTGAAGGTTTCACTAGTTACCTTGCTTATAAACTAGTTGCCAAAACAAAATACCTGCAGTTCGTGTAGTCAGACCTTTTAGTGTCTAGTCAGTAAACTTCTTTCCTGTTTCAGTAATAGTATGTTTTTACAGTGAGTGTTGCTAGCCCGAAAATTGATGCACGTGCAGATGTCAAATATATACCGAGACAGCAGAAATGACAGCTAATGTTTGTTGTTATGACCAGCAGCTCATCATCAGGACCAGAGGAAGAGATGGTGACTGATGAGACAACAGGAAGGACCAGGAGGAGGGCAGTGTTTGAGGAAGAGGAAGAGGAGGAGGGAGGAGAGGACAGCAGTGATGAGGAGGAAGATGATGAAGATGAGGTATGTGAATGCTGATGACAACAAGATACAAACTGGTGTGTAAAGATTTTAACTTAACAGTACTGAACAGTACCCAGGCAGCATGCAGATTAAGCTAGTCCACTTTATCCACCCGTGATATCAATTTTTGTTGTCAAATCTGTCATTTCATCTAATGAAAGCATATCTTCATCAATTTCTTGTCATGTTTAGATCAATTAGTCCTAAGGTTAACATCATCCTCAAACTGGTATATAGAGCATGGGAAAATGAATTGTTGCTCATCCCGGCCACTGAATTTGATTTTCATTCTGTCCAGGATGAAGATGGAATGACACAGGTGGATGCAGAAGTGTCCTTCAGAACACCTGGAGATGGTCATGCATCAAAGAAAAGAATTTCGATCTCCCAGACGGGACAGGAGAAAGATGGTTATGCTTTTGCTGACAGCGATGATGACCTGGAAGTGGATTGGGATATACTACACCCTTCAGGAAAAGCACAAGTTCCCAAAACAACTGCTTCCTCAAAAACTGTGAAAATAACAGAGAAAGAAGACAACACTGGCGAAGATGAATCAGAGGAGGAGCAGGATGACAAAAGTGAAGATGATGAGATGGATGTTGCCATGGAAACTGCTAAGGAGAAACATGCTTCCACAAAGATGGGGAGAGACTCCTTAAGGACAAAACATACACCCAGAGAAACAGCTACAGAAGTTGGTATATCCAAAACAGTGGCCAAAGTAAGACAAAAAGCAAAGGAGGTACATTCAGAGAGTGAGGATTCAGATTCTGAAAGGAATTCCAACATGTCTAATTCCTCTGGTGGGGAGGATATGGATGAGAATGCAGGGAGTGAGTTAGATGATGATGGTGATGGTGATGAAGATGATGATGATTATGGTGATAACGATAATGATGATGAAGATGATCAAGAGGAAAGTTCTGTCGATGAGGATGGAGAGGAGGAGGAGGAAGATGAAAGGATTACCCCAGATGACACAAGTGCAGTTCTTCCCATGGAGACAGAGGGCGCTTTGAAGTGGAAGGAAAATCTTTCACAGAAGGCGACAGATGCGTTCCTGCGTCGCCAAGCAGACACACCAAACCTGAGGAAACTGGTATACGGAAGAGTGGCTGAGGACGAGTCTTCAGGTAGGAGAATTACTCTAGTACTGGTCACTACTGGTCCTGATTGTCCATGTTATATTGCAATCACTGTGCTTTACATAGTAGCATGTCCTTCAAATGTTGTTATTTTGCATTTCTTTATTTTGATGGAGGTGGGGGATATGGGATATGTCTATTGGTGAAATCTTAACTTCAGTATATGCTTCTTTTCAATTTGTGATGTCCTGATTAAACATTTGATTGATTGCATCAGTGGTTGATCAATGAATTGATCTTTCAACAGATGAGGAAGATGATGAACTTGGTGGATTGTTTAAAAGAACAACAAAAAAGGGTGAAGGAAGGAGTGGAGGACCCAATGATCTGGACTGTGCCAAGTTTCCCATTGCAACAGGGGATGCCAGAGAGTTTGAAGAGGTAAAGATTTTTTGGGTACAGACAATATCTAGGGATGGTCCCTGTAGCTCAATTGGTAGCAACCTCACAGGGCATCACGGTTGGAGTTGCACCTGTCTTTTGGAAGGGACATGAAATTGGGGTATTTGAGCATGTTAAAAAGGAAGGCCAAGTCACCCCTTCCTGTGAAAAACATACTCTCTTAGTCCTTCTGAAACAGGAAGGAAACTAGTTACTACAAAGGCCTTAACAAACAAACAAACAAACTGAAGACCTACAATTAACTTCCAAAAGCTCATTGTTAAAGATCAAGTTGCTCAGGCTTTCATTTAAGATTTTCACCCTTATCTAACATGTTGCCTTCTAGATCTACGATTTGATCAAGGACTGTTTTGTGACCGGAGACTGGGGTACCCAGGATGCAAAGAGGCAGTTAGAAGAGGACGAGGCTCTGTATGGGGACTTTGAGGACCTTGAAACTGGGGAGACACATACTGCACAGACAGAAGAAGAGGAGGCTGAGGGAGGGGAAGACCAGAAGGATAATCAGGAGGACCAGAATGGTGGACAGGTGATTTAAGAAGCTGCACATAGAACTACACACTTAACTCTTTTTTTATAGTTGCTTGGTACCCAAATTGTAGATAGGAAATGCAAACAGTAAGGAAGGAGTACAATGCAAATGTTACAAGCAACTGGATAGGTGTAATAAATCTATCCAGCTGCTGAAGTAACTTTTGTGTATCTTATTACATGTTTGTACATTGATGTCTAACTTTCAATGATGTAGTAAGGAAGCAGAAGGCTGGAAATAACTTTCTTCCTGATGTTTTAACTTCCTGCCAAATGTAAAGTCTCACTTCTTTTCTATCTAATCAATGATATTATTATTTCTTTGATCATCTTTATACAATTTGTACTTGTAGACATATTTGATTTTGTAATTAAAAAACCTGAGTGTCTTTTTTTCCAAATCACCCTCATTTCACCATAGACACCATCAGAAGAGAAGACAGCACGAGAGAAGCTGCTGGAGAAGAAGAGGAAACTGAAGGAGCTGTTTAATGCTGAGTATGACAATGAGGAAGGAGGAGAGTCTTACTATGACAGCCTGAAACAAGAGTTAGAGCAGCAAGCACAGGTAAGAGGGCACTCCACAGTTTAGGGTGTGATCACATTCATTCTAGGCTTTTGTAGAATTTTGATGTTGTAGGATTTTCAAGCAGGTTTGTGTATCGATTGTACAATGACTGTATGACTACAAACACTATTCAGATGAACCGGGCAGAGTTTGAGGACATGGATGCGGAGACCCGTGCCCAGTACGAGGGTTACCGCCCAGGGATGTACGTCCGACTGGAGGTGCCTGACATGCCCTGCGAGTTTGTGACCAACTTTGACGCCTCGTACCCTGTGATCATCGGTGCCCTGATGAGTGGTGAGGACAGTGTGGGATATGTGCAGGTGAGAACACAGGTGTTCATACTAGGGATGTGTACCGGTACGTACTGGGTACTGGTTACAGTACCATGAAAATTATTTAGGTACAGGTCCAAAATACAGGATAGAAATGTATTGATTACTGTACCTGAATAGACTTACACTTGAGTATTAAACGTTTTGACTTATTCTGTTACTAAAACCATGTTATCCCTGCCACAAAAGTCAAAATTTAGAAGATGGAAACATTTATATAGGACTGGTATTAAAATCAGCGCCATCAGTGCGAAGACTATCTGACTGCTGCCTACTCCTGTCTCAGGGATCCCAGCAGCAGTATAATCAAAAATGGATACGACGACGACGATCTTTGTTTTGATAAGAAAAGAGGTAGTACTCTATTCTAACCAGATATCTTCTTGCACGACTGAAGTGTAAATCTCCCAGAATGTGTGTTCATGTAGATAGCAGCACAATTTAGACTCAAGAAGTCTGCACAGGGGTATGTTGAATAGAGATGTCAAAGATCTCAAAGGAAACAATTTCTTTAATCCATATTTCATTCTAATTTCATGCTAATTTTCTTTCAGATGCGGCTGAAGAAGCATCGTTGGCACAAGAGAATCTTAAAGACGCGTGACCCCCTCATCTTCTCTGTCGGCTGGAGACGATTTCAGAGCGTTCCACTGTACAGCATCCAGGACCACAACATGCGCAACCGCCTGCTGAAGTACACTCCAGAGCACCTGCACTGCAGCGCCACCATCTGGGGTACGTTGGTACTGCAGCTGGGTGCTCATTTTGTTAATTGTACTATTATCTAGTTCCATCTGGTTAGAAAGGAAATTACAAAATAAAATGGATGAGCAGAGGCAGCCAGAACCCTGATGTGTTTTTTTTCAAGCACAAATGATTTAAAGGCACTCTATAAACAATATTATTCCAATGTACAATTTGAACATAATCTGCGACACAGAAACCTGTACCAGTGCCTCCTTTTCCAGAATATGATATGATGCTTCCATAATCAGGGTCAGGTACGGACCAGGACCTGACATATTCATGTATACACCTAGACCTGAATTTTCTGCACCGCTTCCCACCAGTAGTACTAGTAAGAACATGATAAGGAATGACCTGGTTTAACCAGCCATGCCCTGTCCATACCCAGGTCCCATCACCCCACAGGGCACAGGCGTCCTGTGTGTCCAGTCAGTCGGGGATCGGTCATCAGACTTCAGGATAGCCACCACTGGAGTTGTGGTGGAACTGGACAAGTCTGTCAACATTGTGAAGAAACTGAAGCTGACGGGGTACCCACTCAAAATATACAAGAACACAGCCTTTATCAAGGTATCCTTGCCACCCTTTTAGACCTTTTTTTGTAAGGATGCAACTGGCCACATCCATGGATGCAGTGTTTCATCATTATTATCACCATCACCAAATACCAGGTCTTTTGCATTCCAAACAAAAAGGGTCCTGATTTCCAGCCCTTAAGACTAGATGCTAATTATGTAAATCATGAGCTAAATGAGGAAATTTTATAGAAATGCTGTATTCCATGATAGGAGTCTCAAACATGTGACATATGTTACTAAGAATGAGAGGAACATATACTATGCAATTGAATACCTCATTTGTACATAGATTATATTTCAATAGCGATAAATGATGGGAATTTCATACTTGCATCATTAGGAAGGTGAACATAAGTAAATCCTAAATTCCTGTAGAAACATGTTTTGTTTTTGTTTCTGTTTACAGGACATGTTTAACTCCATCTTGGAGGTGGCCAAGTTTGAAGGAGCCACAGTGAGGACAGTCAGTGGCATCAGGGGGACCATCAAGAAAGCTATCAAGGCTCCAGAAGGGGCCTTCAGGGCCACATTTGAGGACAAAATCAGACTAAGTGGTACGTAATCTTTATCGACAGAAGTGGTATTTTATCTTTAAAGCTCATTGTTTATAGCATAGAGCCCTGGGATGCTCTTCTTCTACTATTTCCTTGTCTTTCTGTGTTGTCATGACTTTGTTCATGATCTGTATTGAAAACATAGTGTGCTCATGGTGCGCAGTCCAAGTGCCCCAACCCTCTTTCCACCCTCCTGTTCTATCCCACCAATATAGGGCTTGTGTGTACAAGTGACCCAACAGTACAACCCCCTTACCTCACTCTGTTCTATCCCACAGATATAGTGTTTGTGCGTACTTGGTGCCCAGTCCAAGTGCCTAGACTCTACAACCCCCTGACCACCCTCCTGTTGGCTGAGAAGGACAAGTGGTCTGGTATGAAGACTGTTGGGCAGCTCAAGTTTGAGCAGGGCATCAGGAACAACCCCAGCCAGGACTCACTCTACAAGGTAAAGATAGGTTTTGTTTCAATAATGTTTTGGATAATGTTTGTGTCCTTCTGTATATGTGTGTGTGTGTGTGAATGCATGTGTGTGTGTGCATGTTTGTGTATGTAATGTGTATTTGTGTATGTGCATGTGTCCTCCTGTGCATATCTTTTTGTTTTGTTTGTTTGTGTGTGTGTGTGTGTGTGTGTGTGTGTGTGTGTGTGTGTGTGTATTTGTCTTCCTGAGTGTATGTTCCCATGTGTGTGTTAGCAAGATAACTTGGGAATCACTATATGAGGAAGAATAACTCCTTGATTCTGTCCCTGTAGCCTGTAGAGAGGAAGCCCCAGAGGTTCCGGCCCCTGCGAGTTCCAGCCAAGCTCCAGCAGCACCTGCCCTTCAAAACCAAACCTAAACAGAACCCTGCCAAACCAGTCAAGGTCATGGACAGGCCAGCTGTCATCATGGAACCACATGAAAGAAAGGTAGGAGAATCACAAGGTTATGTTAATGAATGTTGATGAACAAGGAGTTTTTAGAAACAAGAAGTCTTTAGAAATTGATAAATTGTGTAAAGGCTTGGACACATTCGGGACCTTCTCATGACTTTGTTCCTGATCACACCCTGACCAAAGTTTGTGCTGGGTTGGTAGGAGCCAGGAATCTGTCCAATTTTAGCTCCAGTTCAATCCTCTGATTGCATCTAAGAAAGATGACTTTGCTGAGTTTGATTTATCAAAATTCATAGTCAACTGGTACAGACAGCTTTTAAAGATTATTGGGCAGACCTACTGTAAGTCCCAACCATGGTCTGGGGAAGGTTAAGAGGCCATGATCGGCTATTTGTGACAAGGGTTTTAGTAAGAAGTAGGAGGCGTACTTCTGGGAAATTTTTTTTACTAAAAAGGAAGTGATCTCGACCCAGCTTAAATTAACTAAATATCAGCTGTGCTACATTGTTCTCTTTGACTGGTCTTGACAGAGAAGACAGACACTATGTATAGAATATATAGGTGCATTTACAAGAGAAATTCCCCTAGCTTTTTTGACAAGTACAATGAATAGTGGACCATTGCTTAAGTGCGATTCTTAGCTTGCATGTCGGCCGGAATTCAGACAAACCAAGGTCAAGCAGCACCATTCTCATATTCTCATGTTTGTTCCAGGTGGCAGCTCTGATGAAGGCCTTACGGTCTGTTCACAAGGACAAGAAAAGCCAGGAAAAGCAGAAGGTCAAAGAGCGATACCAGAACTACAGGAAGCTGCTGGAAAAGGAGACTGCCAAAAGGGAAGCACGCGAGAAACAGTCCAAGAGGAAGGTCTACTCCATGATGTCCCAGATGGAGACAAAACGGAAAAAGAAACAGGGACTGGGTCATGACGTGCCCAAAATGGGCAAGTTTGAATAGATTGGAGATCTCAGGAGATGTTGAAAGGTGCATATGCCTTGGTTCCACAATATATAGTATAGTTAGAGTAGAGATTGAAATGTCACAAAATCACAGATGCTACAAGGAGACACCCCGAGGGGAGTCTGTGTCAACAGGATACTGGAAATGTCATAGGGTGATTGTAATCATTGATCTTAAGTGCCATGAATGGAAGTTAAAGTTCTTCAAAAGACACAGATATCAAAAATCATATTCATTTGCTTGCTGCTTTTTGGCAAATATTACATTGGGCAGGGAACCCATGTTATCTCCGTCATATTATAACTCATTTTGATTTGTTTCACATTACAGAATGGCTTTCTACAGTGTTGTAACTTTCCCTACATGTATCTCATCGACGTATGTAAAGGTAAAGCGGATAACTCACTAAAGCTGCAGCACGTTGGCATTGTTGCTGCGTCCTAAATTGGATTTTTGTCATCCTTGACTTTATACAGAGAATGTCACGCAAAACGTAGGATTAAAAAAACAAAACACACAAAGCTTAAAAGTTTATTTTCTTCATCAATGTTGAGCGCTCTGTCAAATTGCTTAGCCACAGCAAGATCACCAACGTGTTGCAGCTTCAGCAGTATTCCTGCTTAAGGATTGCTTCAAGAGTAGGGCGATACTATAACAAATCAATGACCACACAGATCTCATTCATAATATAATGAAAGATTATGTGAAAGCCAGGGACATCAACTCTTTCCAATTTAATAATACTGACAATGCAAGCAAAGAAAAGATAAAAAAGTGAAGTGCTATTGGTGAAAAAATGCATATATCAGATTGATCTACATGTACTACTGTTTTACTTCTAAGTTTGTATACAAGAACACCAAACGTGACATGTGTACAATATTCAGTCTTGCTCACTTCAAGTTCAATATTACACCACATTGTGACATATTGTCATATTGCATACCTCTTTGGTCACATTACTATAGCAACAAGATACTCATACGTTCACAATATACTCACACACTCCAAGTATCATCAAAAGTTTTTTGGCAAATGCAGAGGTCTGACTTCATAAAACCATCTTTTGTTAGGAGCAAACTTTCTTGAAAAGAACTTGAATTGGTCTGATGGAAACTTCTTGACACTTAGACTAGACTTAATATGGAAAACACAGTCTGGAGACCCTACTTGTTATTGTTTCGTCTGTTTTACAAAATATCCATTCTCTACAGTTGACACCACAACAGTTATGTGTTCTCTCCAGCTGCGGTGAACTTTATTTTTATGTTAAGTCCTGTCACCTTGCCTGCTGCAAACTCATTGTATAACATTGTCCGTCTGTCAAATGGGACAAAATTTTAATAAAAATTCCCTAATGTAAAATCAAGACGATTTGACTTAATTTTTTAACAATCAGCTCTCTCTTGAGTGAAAAAGTCAATCTGTACATCAGCATTTATGTCACTGGTACACATACTAATAATATACAATTTGGACCCAAACCTTGATAATAAAAGAGACACTGATACACTAATACTCTGCAAAGAACTGTCCACCAGGGACATACACACAGTAAGATGTACAATAACCACGCTTAATCTTATCAATAGCTATCCATCTATAGCAACATCTAATATAAATCATTCTTTATGCATCCATGATACTGTCTAGATGGCACCAGAGGAATACGGGAAGATACAGGGCACATCTTAAAGCTGGTACTATACGTTAAGAACTTTTAGCCAAGGTACAACACTCTTAGCACAATGCAGACTTTCCCAGGCATATCTCTTATGTACACAGAAAAAGCATGTTGACAACCAAACCACTTGTTTTCTTTAAGATTCAAAGTCTGTTTGCAGCGCAATTTCGGCAAACTGTAGGTCAAGCAGGTAAAACTCTATGGACTTCTTTAATCTTTAGTCATATACATACTGGTAACGGTGTATGGGACCTTTAAGTCGAAGGCTTCCCTTGATGTCTATTGTCGAGCTATAACATCGAGATGTGAATAGAGATCAATAGAAACAACATTTTTTGTTGGTTTGGAAGTTTTTTTCCCTAGGCCTCATTGTTTTATTTAACTTCACAACAAAGTGATGGGAACCCCCTGGGCATCATGACGTCCCTTCGGCCTCTCATGCCCCTGACCGGCAGGGGAAGTAGACTGATTTTGGTGAAGTTGGGACGTTGGACCCTCGTACGGAACAATGTCTGGATCCTCAGTCGCTGTTGTTGGTGCCTTGAAGGTGGTCATCATGGTGGACTGGTACTTTGTAGTTGGGTGCCGCTGGACGTCCAGGCTGCCCCTGAAAGCTGTGGACTCCACCTCCACGTCTGCAACTTCATCATACGGTGTGATCTGTGGCTCGTCTTCTGAGATCAAGCGTTGGTCGCTCCTGTTGTCCACAAAGGATCTGAGAGAGTGAATTAAAATATTAAATATTATATGTTATAAGAGTATTTGATTGGGAGATCAAATCACATAGTTTTTCACAAACTTTGACCACATGTGACTTGGAGGCGGGCATTCTGTTAGTTGGACTTCATAGGTTGCATCTTGTTAACAGTGTGATTCACTCCAGCATCTATATGTTCCCAGGTATTTTAAAAAACATTTCTTTCCACAGCTTTTATAGTTGAAGAGACCCCAGGCAAGCTCCCAATATGCACATGTATTTTAAAGTTTCAGACTCCAAAGCAGTATTATGTCTAATTAGTATAGCAGTTTTGGGAAGGGCTCAGAAATACCTAGCTAAGCCCTTTGCAAATGGAATGGCCTGGATGCCAGACCCCAATCTCTGTAGTGTGAGCCACATTTGAAAGGGGGCTGTTGTAGAATTTCTTTGGGAGCATGTTGGCCATAAGCCAAGGAGTTGGCCTGTGTAGGCCCTGGAAACAGTCTGGCATCCAGGCAACAAATGGAACTGCATGTGTAATGTGTGAGTGGTTAGACATGGATACAAATTGTACATGAACAATGCCCCATATGCTTCCACCACCAGCTTTCCCCGTGAGTACCAAGAAACAACAACATTTACCTGCAAATCTCAGTCTTCTCCTGTCAAGGACAAGTCCAGAGAGCAGAGGGGAAAGAGTAGAAGATGTAGAATATCAGTTGTACAGCTTAGTCAGCAAACATGGACAGCAAAGAAGTACACATATTGACTACTGCAGATCACAATTCACTAGTATCAGATTCAGCCCCACAAGCAGAAAACTGATTGGACTTGCCAACTTTGCCCTTGTGGTCAAACTGACTTGTGATGTATTTACATATGAAGTCCAGACGAGTAGATCATTGGAAATTGTAGTGTTGCCATCGACTTAAAAAACAGTGTACAATGATTAAAAGTGCATCATCAAAGTGTATATTTCAAGACATCACATGCAAACATCCTATAGCAATTACAATTTATCAGTTCTCACCCATTACTGTATTCACACTTCACATTTTATCTACAACCCCTTTAGAGGAAGATTTCCTTCTCCTAGGCCGTCCTTGTCTGGGTGAATCCCCACCACTCTCTGCAGATGACGAGTCACCGACAGATGATGACTGAGAGCGGGCGCTTTCTGAACTTTTCCGTCCGTTTCTTGGAACAGGGGACGCTAGAGTGAGAGGTACGATTCTAACTGGGACCCCCCGCGCTGCCCTGAACTCCCTCCTGCTGGGGAGGTGGGCAGTGGTACTGGGGGGTGGTGCATTCTGGGAGATGCCTGAGCGGGCTGGGCTGCTGAATGGGGTGCCTGAACTGCAGGGGATTGAGGGGATTGGGGTGCCTCCAATAGAGGTGTACCCAGAGGTGGGATAGGAAGGGATGGACAGTCCGCCGAATTTGGAGTAAGTGGCACTCGATGGCAGCGGATGGCCGGAAAATGACGTTCTTCCGCTGGTTGGTGTTTGGCCACTCAGAGGGCTGTGGAAACTTCCGGACGGCGTTCTAACACACCCAATGGGAACGTGGTACTTCTGTGGCACCGTTAAGAGCGGTCCGCTACTGGTCGAAAAAAGACTAACAGGGCTTTCTTCTTCACTACTGGATGCATCTGCATCAATAGCGATTATGCTGTCTCTGTCGAAGAAGTCAGGAGGGGGGGCTGGAGGGTAAGCAGGCGGCACATTGGCGCTCTCGAAGTCGGTGTCCACACTTTCTGACGATGCCATGGGGACGTGATGGCAGCTGATTAGTGGAGCGACAGTCATGGGAACACGGCGATGTCTGAAGGGGATCTTGGGAATGTTGTAAGAGTAAGTGCCACTGCTTGTTGGAGTGTCAGCTTCGTAAAGCATAGAGGATCCACTACCAAGAGAGCTGTACAGAAGAGTTCTGCAGAAGGACAGAGCAGTAGAAGACAGAGAAGATTTAATGAGCTTGACGTATGTAAGTGTCAGGAAGAATAGTGAAGAGATACAGGTGAGAACACAACCTAATCTACACTGTTGTCCTTATCTACACAACATAGATGTTGTTGGAAAAGGTTAAATTGAGAAAGCAGAAAGGAAAAGCTCTTAGGAATGAGGAAAAGAAGCAATATTAAGGAGGAGACTTTTAACCAGGCCATTCCCTTTTACTATAAAATGTAAGCATTGCAGGAGCAGTGAAGTTTGCAGGTTAAGTAAAAACATGTAATCCTCAACAGTGTTACATTACCTTTGAAAATATACTACATATACTCACATATGTGATATCAAAACTTAATCAGATTTTAAAAGCTCTTGCTAGCGATGATTTATCAAATCCAAAGTAACTAGCATTTATCAAGGTGATTTTGTTCTCCATACACACCCTTTGTCAAACACAGGGTTCCTCATCTGTATTGCATAGAAGCTGCCGTCCTCTGCCTGGAACACCACGTCCTGTTCATTTGGGTCCGTCCCCTCTGGGATCTCCATTTTCACTTCCTGCAATAATGTAGGAACATCAACTTGGTCAGAGTCTAGCTTGTGGCACCCACCATAGCATCCTATTTTCCCTCTTTGGATGAAATATGGCAATATCTGAAAAATGGCATTTCTGACACTGACACATGCGTCTGTGACAAGGCAATTTAAAAGTGCAGTGAGGAAAATACTGGCTTTCTTCTTTCATTCAAACTTATCACTTATCAAATGTGATTGTTCTATTTAATGACATAAGGCAGAAGTTCTGCTTTTTCATACAGAAAATCAGCTTTATCAATATACATTTATAACATATTTTTCTGCAGTGAGTATCAGAGAAAGTGATTATACATGTAGTGGCCCAGTAGCATGAATGTAAAATTATAAATTATTTTTAAGTCAAAGAATTGAGCCTGAGACACAAGTTCTCAACTTACCTGTGACTCGTAGGCCCTGAGATATGGTACTCCACCACTGAAAAAAAGTCACATTTTGTCAAATACACATCAACAGATGGTCTTAAAAAGAAAATGTTACTGAGGCAATTTAAAGATAAGCATTATTTTTGCTTTTCGACAATTTTCTTAATTGACATGTTTGCTATATCAGAAAAGCAGATTGAAATAAGCATAACCGGTATTTCTGCTTTTCTGAATAGCAAATATGTCGAGCAAAGAAATTGTCAGTACTGGAAATGAGAAATTCAAAGCTTTGATTCTACAAAGACTTACAATGGGAATTGAACAATGGGGTTAACAGGAGCAGATTTGAGAAGTTTGGTTGTAAACAAAATGTGAGAAGGAAGTGAGAAATACACAAAGCTGTGCAGAAGAAAGCCATAACAGCAATCATAAGAAAGACCTCAACAGAAAAAGATGAAGAACAAGAATGATTGGGAAATACGTATATATACATGGACAGGAACAAACAAATGATATTAACATAAAGCAAACATGGACATACTTGGTGTTCGTGCCATCTAGCTCCTCATACGCATTATAGTTGGGAATGTATAACAGCCGGTGTTTCTGCATCATAGCATTCGTCCGCCTAGAATGTTGTAAGGAATTATAGGTTTTCTTGGCAAGCTAAATACTTAGTCTGCTTTTTTTCTACCAGGGTTCCCATTTCCATTAGGTCATCTTTTGATTTGGAAAGACACTAAGAATCTATAATATCTCATTACCTTTAAACATGGTGACCAAAACAAAGACTAGAATAACTAGGAAAGCATTCACCTTCAATCAGCATATGAAATTGAAACTGAACCTGACAATGCAAAAATGTAGATTTAGCATAAAGGTATTCATTTTTTTTTAAATTTTCAATCTCTTCTAAGTGTCTTCCCAAATCTGAATAACCAGCATTTGGGCAGAGAAATAAAATTCCTTGGAGGAAATCATTAGTTTGCTACAAATCCATGAATCAATCTGTTGCTTCTTTTTTTGTAAGGATAAAGATTATTTGCCAACTTTTCTGGGCTCATGCTAGTTGCAAATGAAAGCCCTACTTCATGCACCTGGTTACCTAAGATGTAGACATGCACGGATGTAAACATTCGCAAATGACAAGACAGGGCCACCACCTACTGTGTACATCTACACACATAACAGAATGCATGAAAGATATTCTATTAAAACAAGGGATAATATTACATCCACACACACGCTATATCATGCTGTTAAGTCTGGTACCAATTAAAACATTCTTTGTTTCCTTGGTCTCACCTTCAACAACACAACAGGTTCAACAGAGTTGCTGAGCATTGGAATGGCGGGATGGGAGGGTTAGTGGGATAACATGGATGGATTCAGCAGAAGTATGGAGACCATGAAATGTTAATGATTGACCTGAACTTATATGATCTAGACCATTCACTTTAGATAGACACCAGGAAGCTAGAAAAATTCTATCTAACTTCTGGATACTAGGTACTTTTACGTGTTTGCTGAATTTGTATTGTGTAGCCTGTAGTACACTATGAAAAGTGGTTCTCTCCTTGGTGATGAATGTGTGGTGTGGAGTACACTATGAAAAGGGGTTCTCTCCTTGATATTGAATGTGTGGTGTGTAGTACAATATGAAAAGTGGTTCTCTCCTTGGTGCTGAATGTGCAGTCTGTAGAGTACATGCACTGAAGAATAGTCCTCTCCTTGGATCTGAATGTGTTGTTTGCATTTTGAAGAATGGCTCTCTCCTTGGTACTGAATGCAAAGTCTCTGGTATATATACCAAATTTTACTCTCTTTGGCACTGAGTTTTCTTAAATCTCCAGTGTCTTTCCCTCTTATAAGCACCCTGCTGTCTATTGTTCATTGTGCCTACCGTTCTTTTGAAGTACATGTACTGCCTTTTTGAAGCAGTTATGTGAATTATCTTTAGAAATCTTGGCCCTGTGGTTAAAATGGTAATAGCTGACAATTACTAATCTTGTATCTATAATCCTTGTAGTGGTATGCTCAGTTAAATAAAAAATAAGTTGTTAAAGGGTAGTAAAGACTTAATCTACAATATTGACAATTAACCTCAATCACTATTAGTGTCTCCCTTAACACATTTAATTCTGTACTCAAAGGCTCAACAATCAACAATCATATGAGTCATATTCTGTGTAATCATCATGCTGATCACAGTTGCTAAGATAGTCGATTTAAAGCTTATTCAATCTCATTTCTAGTTACAATGTTCCCTACAAGTCTCCTTACCGTCTCCATGTGATGATGATGACTATGATTCCCACCACACTAGCCAGGAAGATGAGGCAGCCGAGTGCGATGAGCGCCCCCTCGGTGAAGGACAGACTGGTGGTGATGACCTGTCTCTCCTCCGGCGCACGGACCTCCAACACCTCATCCCCAGGAAAGAAGCTGCCAAACAGCTTGTTGATCTCATCCATTTTGGATGCTAAAATTCTAGGAAATAGACAAAAAAGAGATTGAAATACTGACTCTAAAAACTTACAATATAGTGAGGGGAAGGCAAAACATTGTATTGTACTTCAAAATTCTAAAAAAGGCAAAACAACAGGTACATAAGTAATAAAGGCAAAAATAAATGTCACAAGGTAGGAGGGAATATACAATACATATTGATAGTACTCACTCTAATATTCTCTCTTTGGACATTGGCTGATTTGTCTCTTTGTCTAATATATAGAATCCCACTTCTGTCCTGGAAAAGGGAAGGCCTTGGGTCAGGAGATTGATACCATGAAAAGTCTACTAAGCTACCTGTGGGCAAAAGAACCTGTAACCATTGTATTGCAAAACCGCTGGAAGACGAAATACATTTTATTTCCAACTGCCTCTCTAATGACAAGGAAAGAAAGGAGTTATTTGAAGAGGTATGCAAAACACACAAAAATTTCCAAACGTTTACCGATGAAAACAAAACTATAACGCTGTTAACGTCACATAACCCACTCATCATAGAAAAAGTGGGGTACTTCGTCTTTCACTGCTTCCAGAAAAGAAGTCAAACCCCAAATCTCGCTCTTTACATTTATAATGGATGGCCTGTGTACAGAAAAATATAACATAAATGTGCAAATATTATAGAACCTTACTTTGTGGCATCCACAGTTCCTGCTTGTACACTGGGGCTGATGTTGTCAATTACTGCAACTCCTCCAGTGATGTTGGACAGCAGGCTAGAATGTATATATATATATATATATATATATATATATATATATATATATATATATATATATACAGTATGAGATTTCAAATAGATTTGCTAAGTAAATACACAACTTGTAACCCATGAAAGAATGCCAGGGTAGTATGAGATCTTAATTATTGAAATTGCAGGTTGCTTACTCTGCCTTAACAGCATTACCCTGTACCAGTAATGTTATGGCTGGTCCTGTCCTTGGTGCTGAAATGGTTATGATTAGTATTTTTACTGGACATAACTTTGTTTTTAGCTGATGAATATAACGTTATATCTTACTTTTGTTGAAAATCAATCTGTCCAATTGAGAGCTTTGATAAAAAATCTAAAAGAAATATCCTACTTTAAGAGCTTGTCACGGTTTTCATCCACCATAGTTGCTGGTGCATTCCCCACCAAGATGACTTTGTTGTCCTCATTCATGACAGTAACCTGTTAGAACAAAGATAGGCAAAACATTGTAGGTTTTAATGTTATCATTTTCTGTATAACACAACTAATCAACTGCTCAATGTATGATGTTTGTATATAACAGTCAGAAAACATAATCGGAGATAACACGTGTATCATTAAGGGTTGTGTCCTCCTGATTTGTGTATGTGGTGTGGTATACTATATGACACACAAGTTAACCAAATTAAAGATACCCTTACACTTACCAAAACCTGTGCAGATGCTACGTTGTTACCATCGGAAGCCTCCACCGTGACGGTCAGCACTTTGCCCATCTTCCCTGTAAAGGGTATGGCTGTCTTGATGACCCCTGTTGACCCCTCGATGGCAAAATTTCCTGTGTCATCCTCCTCCCCAGACTGTCTCAGTGAGTACCGGACTGTGCTGAAGTTTCCACTGTCTGAGTCTGTGGCCTGGAAAATCAAGTTAGTACACTGTTAGGTGTTTGCAGAAAAAAGGCTGAAACAAAATCAACCCCTGCCATTCCCTAGCATCACTGTAGGACCTAAACTACATACTTAAGGTCTTTCCGTCCCCAGAGATATCTACCACTTAAAATAATGTCCAGGACAGAGGATATCAAAACCAGAACTTCCACTGTAGTACTGTGGGAAGCCATTATTGAACATGACTTTTGTTTTCCCTAAATCTTACCCACATACCAAATATCATAAAGAACAATCCACAGCTAGCTTCTTGAATTATGAAACACACACAGACACAGACACACACACACAGTGATCATACAAAGGTTTGGGCAATTTTTGGGTGTCCACAAACTGGAAATCTTAAATAGAAATCAGTACATCCAAACTTACCTCAACCTTGAGGACACTAGCAAATGTTCCAATAGTCTCTGTGACCCCTGAACAAGAAGAAATGAAATGGTATGTTGCTCTCTCTTTGTATTTAAACATCATCATCAATGAAAACCTCTTAAAAACTTCTACAGTCAAGAATCAAATAACAACAACAGGGAAATATACTGTACTAGGAACCAAGGCCCCATATTTCCCACCTGTAACATACTTGTCCTGAGTGAAAACAGGAGGGTTGTCATTTTCATCCTGAAGGGCAATGAGGATCTCTGCGTAGTCTGGATCTACAGGAAAAGACAAAGAAAATCCTTCAGACATCTGCATTCTTTAGAAAGGTACATCCCACACCAGTTTAGCTTAACTGCTAATAGTCCAGCTACATGAAAAGAAAGGATATATGCCATGTACAGTATTTCCAGGTTTACAGTCCAGTTGATCACCCCTAGATGTTTTTTTTCAACAAGTACAATGCACAGTGGACAATGCACATTACTGCTAGGTCCATCAAAATCTACTACATTAGAAAATAGAGAAACTAGAAAAAGCAACAGTTCCTTTTAGCCACATTTCTGATGAGAACATTGCTCCTTACCATCAGTTTCTGTGGCTCTCCTTCTCCTCTTTCTCATTGGCTGATCACTGTATGCCCTTATAAGGAGTCTGTAGGATGTGACAGCTTCATGGTCTAAAGTCTTGTTCACATAGACTACACCACCCGAGTCTATCCGGAAAATTCCTAAGGTGAAATAAAACAAACACTCACTTTTAGTGACTGCAGAATATTTTCCTCTTGATATATCCCAAATACACATTCTGAAACATGAAATATGATGGCTAGGCCCAGAGAATAATGTGTTCCAGTTACCTGACCAACACTACCTAAAACCTGCCAACCCTAGCCTTTTTTGGGTTGACTGCTCATAAAGGACATAAACTCTTCTATTTGACATCTGAGTGCTGAAACAGAATTTCAAGTAACCTAGTGAATTATCTTCATGTCCTTCACAACACAATGCTGGCAGGTTAAGGCCTTGAATAGCTGTAAGAATGCGTACTAAACATTGTACTTCTCTGTCCCATTGATGAATAGACTGATACCTGTACAATCTTTGAACGATGGTGAAAGTACCAGTGTCACAATGTATCTCAGTTTTCCATAATATTGAAAAGGTGTTTCACACACCCTTATAAAAAATAAAAACCAAAAGAGCTATAAATCCCAATATAAAGGGTATATGAAACATACCTTCAGCATTGCCTCTCTCTATGCTGTATGCTGCTGCTCCTTCAGCAAATACATTCACAATATCTGTTCCTACTGGGGTGTTCTCACTAAGTGAAGGCACTCTGTAAGGTAATAGCAAAGTTTCTATTAATAGTGGTCATACTGACTTTATTCCTGATCTATTTTCATACCAAACATGTTTATTACATGATGATTATCAATCTTGATTTAACTACGAAAACTAATAAAATGGGCTCCGATGAATGGATGGGATGAAAAACATTTGAATCTGGAGACAGCCCTGTGGGGACTACAAGTTGACAGCTTCATGGAAATACTCACTCATACAGGTTTTTCTGAAAGACAGGTCGGGTGTCGGAACTGAGCACCGTGATGTTGACTGTTGTTTGTGATGACATGACAGGATCACCTCCGTCATAGGCCTCCACTGCCAGCTAGATGACACATCAGCAAAAAAGAACCAAGTTTAATTTATAGGCAATCAGAATCTATTACAACAGCATGATAAAATGACATACTCTCCCTAAAAGGTGACCAGTTTTCTTTTCTTAAGTTAAGACATTAGATGAAATTAAATGAATTCCAAAGGATAACAGAGGTGGATGAACCTTTAACCCTTAGCATTTGTCATTGCAATCATTAAAAAATCTGCTTCCTACCTACCAGAATGGGACAATCATGAAGCAGAATCAAAAGTAAAAAAAATTGAATTTTGTTGGCAGTCCCTCTAACATTCAACCCAGAATTGAGGTGTTAAAAAAAATTTTTTTTTTCAAGAACTATCATAAAAAGGAACTCCCATGCACTGTAGGAGCACCCTTGTAAGATATGGGTAGCTTCAAACAATGCTTACTGCTAGATGTATAAAGGTAAGGTGGGAAAGGTCAGCTGCTGCCACACCACATGCCTGCAAAGCTGGTTTGTTACACAGAAGGGCTGCTATATTGGTGATATAGATACAGATGAAATGATGTTGCTGTGAGAAGTGCACTCCTGGAGAAGATGCAATAGTACCTGATATGTGTCCCCTGGTGACTCTCTGAGGTTGACCCTTGAGGTGACCACACCTGATACTCTGTCCACCCTAAACAAGCCTGCAGCCATGCTGTCCTCATCAGCAAGTCTGTACAGGACCTGTGCTGATGGGGTGCCCTGGACAACACAAAGGAACAGTGGGTCTCATTCAGAGCAATGATGAAGTGAAGGATTGGTTGTGACTTATTCAATCATGTGTCTAGTGTAAGTGACCCAGCCTCTGAACCAAATAATCATGATTTTGAATCAAATCTGTTGTTGCTCACCTGACTTGCATGCTACTAAAAAACTTTGTAGCAGATACAAAAGCATAACCCTACTCCCTTTTATTCCTGAAACAAGTATCAAATTAATGAGTCCTTACAAACCTTCACATCATTATCAGTGGCATTTACAGTAGTGACAATTGTGCCAACCACAGCATTGTCCAGGACCTCTGCTGTGTACACATTCTGGCTAAACACTGGGGCAAACTCATTCATGTCCTGCAGGGAACAGATAGAAGAAACAAAATTAAGAATCAGACAAAATTGTTTTAACACATTTAGAAATGATGTGAATAGTTATATCAATTTGTTGAGTATTTATAGGAAACTCCTACTATTAGCCATAAGCTGGAAGATAACAGCATCTGCACTACTTTCATCATGAGCCATATCAACTGTCAGCCCAAGCACAACACAACCACTTACATTTACAGCAACTATGACTGTGGTGTTGCCTTGATTTTGGCTATCATCTGCCTGCACCACAAGTGTATATTCAGGGCCCATTTCAAAGTCTAGTGGCTGTAGGTTGGACAGTTGCCCAGTGGTGGAGTCAATGGTAAACATTGAGGTGTCCCCATCAGCTATAGAGTAGGTCAGGCTGGGATCCAGATCAGCATCTGTGGCCTGCAACAGACAGATCATAGTTGATTGATTGATGTATTGATCTATTGATTTCATTCCATACATGTACAATGAAAAATAGAGGGTCTCATACATGCCTGAAATATTTTTGTCCACTTCACACATGACATGCATGTTCTGTCACATGCCATTCTCGGGTTCCTCAATTCAATCAACAATTGTGACCCTGTGTGAGACCCTCACAGAGGGTTTTGTTCAGTAATGGATTGAGTTTGAGAACTACAACATTCATATGCATGCATGCAGATCAAATTTGGGCCTGGGCCAACCTCAATTTTCACGGATTCAAAAAAATATACAAGACCAATGACAAAAAGGATAGATTGTATCATCATTAGCAGCATATCTCCTCTCTGGGGATAGACTATATGCTGACAAAGAAACAAACTGGATTGTGGTCTTTGTAAGAGCCTACATTTGAAATAAATAATGCTAATAGGCTGAATACACACATATTTTCAAACTCAGTTGTTATCCCACCTGCAAAGTCAAAAGGACTGTGGCATTCTCATTTTCATCCAGCACAACCTCATACAGATCTTCAGGGAACTGTGGGCTGTTGTCATTAATGTCTGTAACATTTACAGTTAGAGTTACGGAGGAGCTTCTCCCATCTGGTGCTTTGTCATTTGCAGTGACCACCAGGACGTACTGGTCTTGCTCTTCCCTGTCCAGCCTTTGTGTGGCATAAATGGCTCCGACGGGACTGATTTCAAAACTGCAACAGAGAAGAACAATATCTAGTTAGTAGAATGTAGAACTCAACAATGACAGCTTTGCAAAATATGCTCTCACTGGTACGAAACATATGTTAGAGCTTGGCAATACAGTTGATACTGCTCAAAAAGACCACTAAGGGGGTCAATAAAATCTAGCCAATGTGGATAGATGTTGATGGAAAAATCTTTTATCTAAGAGACCACCAAAAAGTGGTCATATTGGCCAGGTAGTCCATACTTAAAGGAGGTCACTTGCACAAGTTTGACTGTACAAAAGTTAAAAAAGGAATAACAAAAAATGAATGCTGACTAACAAGTGCGCAATGTAGTTTTGCTCAGATGTCTGACTTTTATGAACAGGCGTTCTTTATTACTCACCTTGAAGACACTAGGTGATATTCTACTTCCCCTTTTGCTCCAATATCAGCATCAGTGGACTAGGAAGAATGAATTCAAATAACTTTGACTTCCATCAGTGTGAAAAAATGCAATATCAACAATTTTGTAAAAGGCTGCATCTCTAATCATTTCATAGTATGATGAAGAGCAATGTCACTTCATGTCTCCTAATTACCTTAATTTTCTAAGAAGGTTATGTTTTTGGGGTTGTTTGTTTGTCTGTGCATGAGTGTGTCTCTGTGTGTGTTGCCAGAATAACTCAAGAAGTGGATCCTTATGATATTTGGCAGAGGTCAGGAAAACAACAGTCAAGTTTGATAATGGGCATCCTCACAGTTTTCTATGGTATAGCAGAGGAACTGGTTTCTATATCCCATGTTTTGGACATGCTTTGGACATGAATTTTTAGCGGTAGTACATGTAGCTGTTATACTTGCAACCTGTATGTAAATTGTTTTTTTATTATCTTTATACAATGAGAAAGACTACGCTTTAGGCTAGCTTTTTCTCCCTGACCTGTTCTTTGAGAATGATCCTGTGGGTGGGATTGCAATCTTCATCACGTACTACAACTCAACATAACTTATCAATTGGTAACTAGAATGTGAAGGATAAGGAGAAAATTCTACTGACCAAACTACTTGATATAAAATAAGTTTTACTGACCTCCACCCTGCCAATTAACACAGGTGGGTCCTGTTCCTCCTGGATCGTAAACTCTGTCAGAAAGGATGAGTTGAAGATGGGGTTGTTGTCATTGATGTCTGTCACAACAACTTCAACTGTAGCTGTCGCCGTCTGTAAACAAGTGATAAATTGTTTTGTTTGTCTCTCTAAGTACTGTAATATTTTTATGACAAGCAATACGTGTACCTTTTTAGTAGGCTATATAATATGTGTTTTGTTCTGATTCCCATACTAGTTTACAAATCTACTGTACAGTTAGAGGTTTAACTTCAAACCAGAGAGGTTCGAAATTGATTTGGTAACAACTTACCCCATTTTCATTCCCATCATCCACCAGAACAATCAGGGTGTAAGCTGGGATATCTTCTCTATCCAGCTCTTTGTTCAAGATGATCTGTCCTCTATCAAACCACAAAACAGCATGTTAATGATGTTACTGATTATTACTGA
This sequence comes from Branchiostoma floridae, assembly GCF_000003815.2. Taxonomy (NCBI): domain Eukaryota; kingdom Metazoa; phylum Chordata; class Leptocardii; order Amphioxiformes; family Branchiostomatidae; genus Branchiostoma; species Branchiostoma floridae. The sequence goes on along the minus strand of NC_049981.1, from coordinate 19,791,335 downwards.
ACTAGTTAACAATGACTAAACAGCTTTATTCAACAAAGAAGACAAACATGACACCATACACTCTAACCACATGACAGACAATCAAAGCACTCAAGGCAAGTAGGGTTGCTGCACAGAAGAAAGAAAACAGTTACAAAATAAATAAAAAATGAAGGCACTAATTCACAGAAGTAATAGCCATTTCCTGGAGATGCCAGAACTCATACATTTTACATGCAAGTTAGTCTGTATTACTGTGTACCTTACAATCTAAAGAGCATGACTGTAGATTCACAAGAACACAGCAACAACACCACACAGCAAATGGATTAGTACATAAGTATTGAACAGGCATTGCCTTCATACATATGGCAGGGTTAGCCAACAAAGATAACTAGCATGTCCCTACTCACTCCTCTGTGGCATTTCTAGATTAGAAGCAAGCAGAGAAAAAATACATTTAGGACATTACTCAACATTAGGACATGAATGACAAACATTCAACTACATTGTCTACACTTAACATGGGTCACTTTGAAATAGACACTTGGAATGTAGGAAATAAATGTGACTTTTCAGATTACATAGATGCATATCATTACAAATAATTCAAAATTAGTCCAACTGATTTTAAAAGGAAGTTTCATTGTCATGAGCAATAGTAAATGTCTCACAATGAATAATGTTACTTTATTCTTGGTTCACAAAACATTAAACACTGTTAAAAGAATCTGCTTTTCAAATAGATGGTCTCTGTGTTGAGCACTAGAAACTCACACTTTGCTGGAGATGTTGAAAGTGTTGTCAGGATTCCCATCAGCGATCCCAAAGTGAAGTGGTTCACCTTCAGCATCAAATGCCTGAAATGTTGAACAACACAAACTAGCATTAATTTGTTGACCATCCAACTCAGCAGTGTATGGAAGGAACATCAATTCAACTACGGGTAAACAAATGTTGCATCTGTACTCTCAATGATCTAGTATGTTCTGACAATTATATAGCCTGACAGTTTCTATACTACTTACACATTAGTTTACCACTTCACAACATGTTTGCCTTAGAAATGTTTTGAGATCAACCTGCTTCCTAACCCTGCATACAGTTACTATACAAATACTGGGTCAAAAGGCTGCATCAGAAAGGAAAGGTTAGGCTTAAGTCACATTTCTAAACAAAGGCCCGGTCGGGATGTTTAAAGAAATGAAAAATTAAAATCTATACCTAGAAATATGCACAAAGATTGCCCATGAATCTTATGTTGACATTTGGTTTATTTTGAAGTAATCTATATCATTCTTTTCCCTCCCAAATGCTGCACGTCCAGGGCCCCAGTTCCGAAATGTTAACAGGTCTCAACCCCATTGCAGTGATGTCTGACCTTGGTACTGAAATGCGTGGTGTTACACTAAAACTTACATCCAGCCACTTCTCCTGACTGTATCTAAGGTAAGAAAGTACACACTTACATGGACTGTAGTCAGGGATGTGCCGATCTGCGCTCCCTCACTAATGGAGACATAGTACCTGGCTGGGTCAAAGGTCGGCCTGCTCTGGTTGTTAGCAGGGATGACTCTCACCTCCAGAGTTGTAACTGAAGACCTGGGGGGGTGGGTTGTGGTTGAGTGTCACAGAGATAACATTAAAAATGTGAAATTGCTTATTTATCTGTTAACTGTTCTGACAAAAATATAATTTAGAAAAGCTACGTAGGAAACACAGGAAAAGTAACAATAGTACAGTTACTGTAAATGCATTTAAGTTTACAATGGTTTAATCATCACAGTTTTTGCATATATCTGTTCACCACAAACTTAAACCCCCACAAAAAAGCCTTGATCTGTTTTTCTGTTTGCCTGCGTACCATCTTGTTTCAACTGCAAACTAAAATACAATGCTACCACTGTTACAACAATTTTCATCAATCAATGACTGTTTTTGAAAAGGTACATTACATACCTCCCAAATTTTCGATGTCTATCAGTACATCGTCGTCAGGGGAATGACTTAATCTCAGTTCTCGCGAGAGAACACGAGACTGTACCTGCAACCTGTACATATAGTT
>NC_049981.1:19760500-19787410 GCF_000003815.2 Branchiostoma floridae | reverse complement strand
AAAATTTGGGAGGTATGTAATGTACCTTTTCAAAAACAGTCAATTGATTGATGAAAATTGTTGTAACTGTTTGCATACGTGACTGATGAACCTCTTCAACAATGCTACCACTCCATTTTCTCCCTACTGTGACATTAAATCATTGCAAATGTAAATGCATTTGCAGCATACCATATGATACATTGTAGAGAAGGTAAATAAAATACAATGTGAGCTCCATACTTGCGTTCATCCTCTGGAGCCCCATCTGCAGCCATTACAGTGAGGGTGTACACCTCCCCCGTCAGGAGACTCTCGTCTTCCAGAGTAACAGTTCCGTTCCGCTCCTGCACAGCAAACTTGTTCTCTCCATTGTTGGTAACATGGAGGATGCTGAAGGTAACTTCCCCGTACGCACCACCATCACCATCCGTCACATTCAGCTTTATGTGGAAAACATATGTTATTAGTTTCAGACTAATTGATGGTGTCATAGTCATCCAATATTTTACAATAGATATATACACAGATTTCTTTAGATGATTTGCTAGAAAAATATTTGTTAGAAATGAAACATAGCCATTACACTGGGTCAGCCAAGGCACCTCTCCCTGGTAATAGCTGACCCATAAAACACAGATGAACATACAACCTAGATACAAAACCTACAATTTCTCTTTACTCCTAAAGATTCAAGGCAATAACATAGTAGTGAAATGAAAACAACAAACAGACACCACAGCAAAGTGAATGGTTAATAAGCACACTGTTTTATCACCTCATAAACCACATGCCCGGCTAGAGCGTCATCCTTAAGTCTGGTGATGTAGGGACCAGGGGGGTGGAACTGTGGGGTGAAGTCGTTCCTGTCTACCACTGTCACTACAACTGTGGTCATGTTGGTCAACTCACCATCACTGGCCATCACCTAGACACAGATATGAGTCAGATATTAATCAACAATTTACTGATCAACATTTAAGATGGATTTATGAGGACTACACTTATCAAAAAGTGGATCAAACCTTGCTTGCAGCTTGTATTTACTGTACAAACTAGCTTGTTACATGCAAAGGCAATTTACCAGTTAAGCAAAACAAACAGATATGCCATGTCACGTGAAAAAAGCAAGCAAATAAACCAAATCAAGTTAGATGTACTCACAGATAACTCATATGTATCCTGTTCCTCCCTGTCCAGACTCTGAGTGATGATTAAGTACTGCACGTCTCCCACCGGTCTGAGGCGGAACTTGTCAGTATAGTTCAATAAAGAGTACATCACTTCTGTTCCATCCAGGTCCATGGCCCTGCAATTATACATGGGAAACTTTCAGCTACCTCAACAGAACTTAACTATGAATGAATGGTTTATTAGCACCAAAAACAAGTGCGCATATACATGTACATATCATTGCAGCCATACAAGGCTGAATTGGTGTATGATACACAATACGTTTGATATAAACATCAATAAGACTCGTTTAGCAATGACATAATGAAAGGAAGTGTGCTCTTTTTAAATCTGGATGACCTGCATCTAAACTATGTGTAGCTGTCCTTTGTTTGTAGTTCTTCGTAGCCATGGACACTTCCCCGTTTCGGAGGTAACCAGCCAGAGAATAGTGGGGACTTCGACACAGACAATGCAAACTTCAAACAAAGACTGCGGCGTCTCAGGTACAGGGAAGTAAGTGACAGCTGTTCTAGGGCTCTGTCGTAGCCAACATAGTGTCTACCTAGAATTATTCTGCACACCCTCTTTTGTACAGCTTCAATACACTTTGACTGAAACTAGAAAGACAAACTTTGCAGGTGTGAGTGGACTAACAAGCAGGGCAGTTTCTAGTTTTTGTTGTTAAATCTGTCATTTTACAAAAATATAAAAATATGTTTTCATCAATCTCATGTCATGAAGTTCAGACTTTTTGGATGGCAAAGTTTTTGTCTGTCCCAACAAGCAAATATCTGTCCCAAACATAGAGGAACAGTTCCTGCAGACTTGACTTGGCCTCAAATGGCAGTCAGTTTAGAGTCTTGCACTTCAGTCCAATCAACTGTAATCTCTCAACAACTCTTAACAGCCCTCAGCTGCAAGGGAGGGTAGCTGACCAATACAACACTACACAAATCAGTACCAAGGACAGATGTAACAGCAACCAAGGAGAGCATCTACTACATTTTCCAGTGTCATTCCAGATGTAATGTTACCTAATCTCTAGTGGTTCAGCCCCATCCTCCCTGGTCACCACAGTGGTACCAGCCACACTGTTCTCTCCCACAAACCCCACGTACTCCCGCTCATCAAACTCTGGGGTGTGGTCATTCAGGTCCAGTACTGTGATCAGGAGGTTGGCATATGCTGGCTTGGGGTCATTTCTGTCCTGCTCTGCCTGTGATGGAAAAATAGCATAACATCATGTGAAATACTTAAAAATGATCATGAAAGTTTCTTTGTTGATAAGTTGGAAGTTTCCTCTGTAGCTTTTGGGCATAATAAAGCTAAAACAGCAGGCACCCACACTTAAACATTTATCAAAGGGTATCAAAATTTTGCTTCAACAATTGATAATGATTACGTTATTGGGCTTTCAAAAATTATTTCTGTGTACAATTACAAATGCTGTTCATAGTTACCTTGACAACTATGCTGAATGTCTGGTAGTCTTCTCTGTTTACTGCTCTCTGCAGAATGATGTCACCCGTTCTGTTGTCTATGGAGAGATACTCTCTGTACACAGAAGGAGACCCTGAAATCAAAAAAGGAATGAAAACAAGCAAAAATATAAGTTCCTCTGAACCACATATGTTATTGTTTACCTTGTAGTGCCTAGCACACAAGTCAGCAAGTTTCCTTGCTGTTTCATATGCAGGGTACATTTTGACAGAGAGGGGTTGCTAGCCTTTTCTGTTTGACGTGCTTGTTGCACCTCCTTGAAGATGGGACTCTCATTTTACATTCCTTCTGAAATATGGGTACAAGATGCCAAACCCATGACTTAAACCGGGTTACCAACTTATTGGAACAAAGAACTCAACTGCAAGGATGTTACCAGTTGAGCTACAGAGATATCCCTTAAATCACAAATAGATGGCAGTAGTATAGTTATCATACGGCATCCCCCTAAAAATCTAAAGGGACTCTCATAGAATGCATAGGAGGAATATCTCCATTGCAATAACTGACAGTACAGCAAAGAGCAATGTCATCAGCCCCACATTTTTGAAAGAATACAAAACCTTTAAGATGGAAGTTATATCAGGCCATGAGATTTCTAACCACCAGATTGAATCATGATTCTAGCTCACCTGAAAAGAAACTGTAGACAATGTTTGGCCTTTCCTCCACAGGCTGGATGTTCTTGTCCTGGTCTACTGCAGCAATGTTGTTGGGGCTGACTGGGATGGGGTTTAGGAAATTCTGAAAGGAAAGCTCCTACCAATGAATATATGAAATGGGGAAGAAAACAGTAGAGAACAGGCACATGACTTACATGTATAGAAAGCACGAGTTTTAGTCTCAGCAGGCAAACCAATTTTTGCCCTCTTTTCAGTGAAAGCAGGCTAAAATTAGGCTAAGAGGATTCATAGAAGAATCAACTTTATGTGGCGGCTTTGTTTACGAAGATTAAAAAGCCTTTACCGGTTCACTTTTCTCTGTAACATTAGCCATGTATGTGACAGGGTCACAACAAGGCTCAAACAATGGTCCCAGGTCGTCTCCGTCAGTGATGTTCACTGTCACAATGGTGTGAGCTGTGTTCTTGCTTGGATCCTGTTCATCTGATGTGTCCTACACAGAAAAAGAACAGAAACTTTCTGTCCACATGTAGAAGGCTATAATGTTGGATGCCTAGCGGAAAAGAGACATGGAGAAGACCAGTGGAAGGTTTCCTCCAAGACAAGGCACCAAGAGTGACAGCATGCTGGACCAGATGAAGAGACATCTTAGAGCCTCAAGCACCACTTGGCATGGATGAGGACTAAACTGAACTTGTGCAAAGGATATTTATTGTGTTTTCCACAGTTCAAATCCCAGTGGATGCCTTGCCTCTAACAGCAATTAAGTGTTACTTTCAAGAAAGGGGACTGTATAAATTACTATAAAGGATAAAGGTCTGGACATAAGGCCATGGCGCTCACTTACATCACTGCGCTTGTCTGTAGAGCTATACTTGCAACACCAAACTTAATGTATCACTAGCAGTACATAGCACCTTACTTCTTCATAAAAACAGTGGAAAACTAGTTAAACTAAAGCTAAACTGGACCTAGAAATAATACAGGTGCAGAAGTTATCAGAATTCATAGAATCTTACCCAGGCCTCCACTTTCAAACGATATTGTCTGGGTGGTGCCATACTGTCATAATCCAATTGTCTGGAAACCACAATTGCCCCAGTCTTTGGCAGTGGAATGGTGAAGAACTCATCTGCTACCTGGGAAAACAGAACACGCAAAAATGTTAACGTTACATACTGAAAATTCTCTAACTCCAATGTATAATCTAGGTGTAATTTTGAATTACACATAAAAGATTTTCAGTTATTTCTTTCACAAGTCTACATGACCCACAAGAAAATAACATATACAGAATATACATTTAATAGAAAATTCATCAAAAATGATGAGTCTACACAAGGTACATATACCATGGAAAAAACTTCTATGCTCCCTTAACAATGTTAAGTTATAAGGACACTTACAGGATCATCTTCATTCTCAACAATCTTGAACTTGATCTCGTTGGTGCCATCCAAGTCTGTTACAGAGAAGCCATCTAGGATGGTGATCCCCACTGGAGTCAGCTCATTGACTTCCACAAAGTACGAGTCAGGGTGGAACTGGGGAGCGTTGTCATTCAGATCTGTCACCACCACTGTCACCGGGTGTTCAATCTGGAATCATAACACCACAGCATTTGATCTCTTGTCTATATATTCAACAACAACACACTATTCAGCACAATGAACAGCAATATTGTATTAATACATATAATGCTTATAATCCAAACCCACTATGTTCTTACTTCAGGTAATATATGACTTAACTCGTTATTACTTTTCTTTGATGATGATAACTAAACACCAACACAAATTCTGTCTACTAGGTCTCACGGTTTATGACCTGGGATTGTGCCTTTGTCTGAGAGAGCAGAAGTTCATTCATTGGAACAGCCTGTCCACATTTCATGCCTTCATATTGCCCATTCAAATATAATTTTTCCTGACACAAGACTTTCCTGCCATTACAATTCATTCCCCACTGAAACTCCACAAATGTTGTTGAAAATACATCCTCCCTGTGCAGTACCCAAGAAGTTCAGATTTTGCTTCAGGATAATGACGGAAACCTACCGTTCCCCATGTGTTGCTGACACAGACAACTGTGACCCTCAGTGAGGTGATGCCATTGTTACCAGCTGTGCCCTGAGGACAGAAAGTTTCACATATATCATCATTAACTAGTTACTTTGGATTGGGGTCTTTAATGTCAACAATTATCACAAATAAACTTGAATAAGGAAGTAACAAAAGAAGTAATGACAAATAAAACACAGTACATACAAACTTGACACTGTTATAGAAATATTCTAACATTCTAAGTATAAATCTGGCCCTTGTAGTTCTATTTGAGTTGATTAAGCGTGTATCTATTTATCTATTATCAATAATGCAAATATGAATGTTTAGTGTTTTTGTTTGTTTGAAAATTGGTCTCTATTATGGTATTTTTGGTGTTAACAGTGATTATTGCAATATCTCAACATCAATTCAGCAGTAGTGATATTAAGTTGTATTCTTGATAATACATCACTACAAAAAATATATCATAGCTCATACGTCTCTGTCCAATGTGTTGTTTCCTGTAACGTTCAGGTACAATGTCTGGTTTGTTGGGTCCAGGATGACCCAGTGAGAGTCTGGTGTGTCCTTCAGTGACAGTGTTATGGTGGCATTTTCTCCTGATGTCTCACCAACAATGTCCATGTAAGGGACTAGTATAGTGCCTGAAACAGTTCATAACAACTTCAGGACATGAACACCCACTACTACAAATTTCATCAATGATCAAGATTTAGTTGATTAGGTACTTGTATAGGGGACCTCATATCATAGATAACGAGGAGCCTCTTAAAAATTAGGGACTAGATATGGATGGCCCAAAGTAAACAACAGCACAATTTTTAGCACATTGGACAGTTTTTGGTCCTCTTGACTTTTTACATAATATCGATCATTATGAAAAAAAAACCACCCCCAAACTTAAGTTTTGCATACACACGTTCACTTTGGTAAATAATCACATACCTTTTGATGCAAATTTATAGGTGGGCTTATGAAGAATGAATCAAGTTATCTCTTTGTGTAATAATTTATCTGGAGACTGAATTCAATGTGCAAAGGAATTATGAAGGTATGATATACTTGCCATTTGGACTGTTCTCATCCACATAAGCAAATGTAGTCGGGCCAGCTTGGCTATTCCTGAGTGCACAGTCTGGAAAGAGCCAGTCAGAGGAAATATAACATACTCAGTGATATGCAGAAAAAAGAACCAATCAGAGGAGCTTGGGCAGTAGGAACAAGGTATCAGTAAATTACTGAAGTCATGGCAATGTCAAAGATGTGCTTGGGGGAAGGTCTGCAAATGGATAAATGAAAAGCTGGCTTTAGTTAGTTTGCTGTACAATGTTGGATTTAGTTGATTTTGATGGTGATTTAAGTAAAGGCAGAGACATGTACATAAATATTGACCGATGAGCAATGTATTTGTTAAAGCTTGGAGACAATGAATATCAATCCATGGCGACACAAAATGCATCGCCTTGCATGTTTGCATGGGGAAGTTATGCAACATTGGAAAATTTGTCCAGAAATTTCAGGAAATTCACCAAGTAAAGAAAGAAGAAGAGTTGTTTTGGAGGCACAACTCTTACCTAGAGCAAGCTCACTCACTAAAAGAGGAAGAGAAAAGATGTGAGAACATACAAAATTTACTATAGATTACGCAAAATTGATTCAAAAAGATCACTTAGAATTTGTAACTCTTCAAATATCTCTATAATTCTAAAAGTGCAAATGACACTTGCCCCTTGAGACTACTGTACATTCAACAAAAAGTTTCCCATACATGGCCTTCACAAATTTTCAATTCAAGTGATCAATACAAGGTGATAACACACACAACACAACAAACATACACAGATGAAAACATAAACTTCTTGGCAAAGGTAACAGCAAGAGGACATATCTATTACCCTTGTCAGTGGTATCTATGTCATTCTGTCTTCCCCCTCTTATTCTCCAGAACCTGGACCTGTGGTGCCTTTCTTTGTGTCTAGTGGGCTGGTTTTTATGCCTTATCCTATGAAGAGCCTTGTAGTAGGAGGAATAGACAGGAAAGCGAGAAAGGTGATTGGAGACAGATTCAGCTGAAAGAGTAGAAGATATGAAAGAAGAATTAGGAAGCAAGAAAGAGGAAGAGACAAGGTCGTAGACAAGACAGGAATCCTTCACCAGAATGCAAGTGTTTGCTGGTGTCTATATGTATGTTCCCAAAGAGAGATTGTATACAATGACCTTTTACTCTGATGCAATGTTGACCAAAGAAAATGAAAGAGAATCATCAGCTACATGTATGTATTAGAGGTTTGGTTACCACACTATATACCACATACCGGGTAAGCATTATGTTCTTAAGAGCTTGGTTGCTCTTGTCACGTGGAATGGTTTGGTTTGGCAGCTTTGGCTTGAAAATAGGCTCACTGTCCTTTTGGTACTTTTGTATTTTGAAATCATTTTATGAAGAGTATCATTTGAACAGTGAAGTATTGTAGTGATTGGTTCGAAAGAAAGGATAAATGGAAATCTGTCATTCAATCTTCTTCAAATGTTGAGATATAGTTCTTCACTTGAAAATAATTCTAACTCTACTTTATCCAACATTCAAAATTACATGTTACAGGAAAGGAAGACATTAAGACAATTAAGGTGACCTCACCTTGCTGAGCAGCAGTTGGAAGTACAAAGGAAACAACTCCTACGACAAGCAGTATCCAGCATAATCTAACTTCTGCCTCCATGATTGAAGCAAGTCTGTAAAGGCAAGAAAATTTGATTGTACAAGTATGTGACACGCCTATAGTTTTATTGTTTTATTTGAGTTTTCACAATGTTAAAGGAAGGGCAAAACAGGTGTAGAGGTACCACTTAGGCACCTGCTACCCGCTATCCCTTTTTGTAATTAGTTCCCTTCCCTTCTCTCTATTCCCGTCCCCTCGTGCTTCATTCAGTCAATCATAAACTGGCTCCGCACATACATGTACTCCCCCATCCTATGTTCTGACGCCCCTAACCCTAACCCAAACATAGGTGCATTGGAACATAGCAACTGTCATCCCCATATAAACTTTACCACAGACACAGTCATTAACACTTAACTCCGTTTGATTAGTAGTCTTGACACAGAAAGTTTTATACAGGCTTTCACTTTTATCAAGCTTATCATTAAACATAGAGTACAATTTAATGAAAATTTATGGTACATTTTCATGGCATACTCAGCCAACACTTCAAAATAAATGACTCAGAAAGTGTCATTCTGGACTGAAGTTCACAGAACAATCGAGAAGCCTGCACTCAACAGACTCCTGTTAGCCATACTAATCAGGTGATTTTCTGGGTTAGGAGACCGTGTCTGAGGAATGAGTCATGCTGGGTGGTTGTGCAGACAGGATTAGTACCAATCTGTTGCAGGCAGACCTGTAATTTGCCTATAGTCTCAGGAAAATTGGCCTCCATGCATGGAACTGAGTGTGCCAACAGAGGGAGAACAGTACAGCTGCATGTGCAATGGTGAATAGATATCTAAATTTTTTGTTTACAATGTAACGTAAATTAGCCATAATACAAAGAGTTGTGTCCATTTGTGACAGGATTTTTCTGAACAGTTGAGCAATTCTATTCCACTTTGGTTTGGTTTGGTTTGGTTTGATACAGATCTTCTAGTGACTGATGTCACTATTCTTCCTAGAGTACAGGTGATTTGTAGAGAATCACCAATTCTAGACGGAAGGACTTGCACCCTCGCACACCGCACCATTGCACATGTGGGGGTTCTTTAACGTGCGCAGGGTGTGGCTCTCCCAAAACACGGGACCTCCATTTAACATCCTATACTAGGAACGACCCTAGCTGAAGCTAGGTACTCATTTTCACCTGAGTAAAGTGAGGAAAGCCGTGTAAGTGTCTTTCCCAAGGGCACAAGATTGGTGACACGGCAGGGTTTGAACTCGAGACCTCTCGGTCCCAAGCCAAACACGCTGCTGCTGCACCACGCGATCCCAGTTAATGGAAAATTGATGGATGCCAGCCTATCCTATAACTTATAAGCCAAAGCAAATAAAACATAATATTCCATACAATGTGATAATTTGAACAATAACTATTTTGTATGATGCGTAATTTTGGAATTGTGGCTCATACTGCATGATATATTGGATTCAATTGTTATCAATATCTCCCATCTACAAAGGCTGGAAAATGATCTCTCATCACAAAATTCTGAACATGTCTGTTCCAATTTGTTTCAATAAGAATAAAACTACATGCATCAGCGATGTTTCAGTGTAGGCATCAACGGAGAACCAATTAACAGAGGAACTGTAATTGAGTAACACAGATGGTCACTTGGGTCCATTTGGACACAGAAGCCATTTCTCATCCTTTATCAAGCTAATTGGTAAATTAACCCCCCTGATAGTAGAAATGCATATTTGGCACAAGTGACAGATATTGTTGTTCAGTTTTAGAGAGCTCATGAGTCATATTAATATGTCATAAGTGTACTCAGACTTTTAGATAAAGCTGGTTGTCCCATGTATGAGGGAGCTTATGGTGTCAAACGTCCACCTGTAAAGAACCCAACACACTTATTGATATGGGTGGGGCTTATGCAGTGTGCTGGGGAAAATACACAAGATGCTATAGTAGCAAACCACAGCTTTTGAATAAGTGCTTTGAGGTCTTTAATGCTTTACCATACTAAATTTCTTTTTCAGAGCCCTAATTTCCAAAATATCATAAAATGAAAAATGCCATCACTTGGTTTAACATATAGTAGGTAAGGATTATGGGATATGTAGCAAATTAACCTCCTGACCACATAAAATCACAACTTAGATGGATTTATTGATTTTGTCATCCTGTGGCCAAACATGATACATGTGACACACAAGGCACATGCTGACCCAGTTCACAGGAAGGAACATGACTTGTCCATTAATGATATGGGCAATTTCATCACTTAACCATACAGTACACTGTCACCTGGTGAAGGATAGGGAACACAAAACCTTGTGCCCAGAAAATTGGGGAACTGGGTTTGAGTGTTTATAGTCTGCATGTCTGTTTTTGGGGGGAACAAAATGTACCTTGTTCCATGCATGGATGCATTCTCAGCTGAGGTTTGGCAGATGTGAACAATGCGACCATCAATACTGTCTGTTAATGAATCAATGGCATTCATTGCATTAATATCCTATTCGGGATGTTCTCACAAATCTGGACATAATGTTTTATTATTCTTTTGTGTGTGGACTTTACCACAACAAAGGCTCATGCTTCAACAGTTTTGTTGATGAGCCGATCACAGCACATCAACAACTGGCATCAGCACTTCCTACTCCCTGATGTATTTCCTCATCATCTATGATGATTTCCTCATGCCAGAAATATATTACATTTATCCACCCTACAAATAAATTTCAGCCAAAACACTCAAGGGAGACCTTTAAAGTAATCTCCAAGCAGATCTTATAGTTTGTTTGTTTTTATTTTTTTTTTTTCATTTTTTTTTTTTTCCGTTAACCGACTGTTTTTTTTTTTAAATTAAAAACAACAACAACAACAGTACAGATCTTATAGTTTCAATGGCAAAGGTCCAGTGTTGCTGGCCTAGGAGTGTGCATTGGCAACCAATGAACATTTATGCCACTATAGGATCTGTTTGTTTACTTATACCTTTAGAGAGGTAGATTTAATCATACTCTTTTAACATAAATATCAAATTTTATTGCACTGAAACTTTTTGTATGACCACCTTAGCTACATCACAATATGTAAGTAAGTAAAGGCACTCGTCGGTCTCGCAGGACCATGAGTAGTACTACATATAATTTCTACACAATGTACTTATTGTTTGTTTTTGCATATACGTTTTGACCTTTTGTGTTCTGATGCAAGTCTCTGCTTTTCTTCCCCCCGTTTTAGTCCCTCTTTGACTCCCTGTTTCCAACCAGTTCTGTTTGCTGCAAGTGTCTCCCAACTGTCAATGTTCATGTCGAGGGCTTTCAAGTCCCGTTTGATAACATCCTTAAAGCGTAGGTGGGGACGACCACGGGTTCTTGTCCCAGTAGCCAGTTCACTGTACAATAAGTCCTTTGGGATCCTCCCATCTGGCATGCGGCACACATGACCAAGCCAGCGAAGTCTTCGCTGCGTCAGCAGCGTGAACATACTAGGAATATTAGCACGTGTAAGTACATCTACATTGGTGACATAATCACTCCACTTGATATGAAGAATTCTACGCAAGCAACGCATGTGAAATGTGTTAAGTTTCCTTTCCTGACTTGTGTATAGGGACCATGTTTCGCTGCCATAGAGCAGAACACTGAGCACACACGCCCTATAAACAGCAATCTTTGTGTGTATTGTAAGTTTCTGATTTCCCAGACTCTCTTTTGTAGTCTGGCAAAAGTAGTTGCTGCTCGTCTATTTTTACAATTTATTTCAGCTTCCAGGGAAAGGTTGTCTGTCACAGTGGACCCTAGGTAAGTAAACTTGGGAACCACTTCCAACTCATAATTGTTGATGGTGACTGCTGGGGGGTGGTCGACTCCCTGGCTTTGGAGGGCATCCGATCTTGACAAGTATTTTGAATAGGCCATCTCTGCTGACGAGATCAAAAGCTTTTGTTAGATCTATAAAAGCAATATAAAGAGGTTGTCTCTGTTCTCTGCATTTTTCTTGTAACTGTCGTAGGGAGAATATCATATCAATGGTGGAACGCTCCAACCTGAAGCCGCATTGGGACTCCGGATACACTCTGTCAGCAAGTCGCTGCAGCCGACCTAGGACCACCCGTGCAAAGATTTTCCCCACAATACTGAGTAAGGAAATTCCGCGATAATTATTACAATCGCTTCTATCTCCTTTATTTTTGTATAATGTGACAATGTTTGAGTCTTTCATGTCCTGTGGTATCTCTCCCTCCTCCCAGCATTTACACAGTATATCATGCAGTTCAGGCAGCAGTACACCTTTAGCACTCTTGATGACCTCAGGAGGTATTCCGTCCATACCAGGTGCTTTACCTGAGCGCAGGCTGTCGATGGCTTTGCTCATCTCCTCCAATGTTGGTACTGCATCCAGTTCCCACAAAACGGACAGAGTCTCGATGCTGTCCAGTGCTGTCTCATTTATGGCATTTTCCCTTGCATACAGCTCTGAATAATGTTCTAGCCACCGTTCCATCTGCTTCCCTCTGTCAGTAATTGTTTCACCGGACAGAGACTTAAGAGGTGCGGAGCTATTTTGGGTTGGTCCAATGGCTTTCTTTATCCCCTCGTACATACCGCGGATGTTGCCTGTTTCCGCTGAAGACTGAATGCTTTTGCAAAGATCAAGCCAGAATTTGTTTGCACACTGTCGAGCCATGCGCTGGACTTTGCGCCTGGCAGTTCTCAGGGCCTGCAAGGTTAGCTGACTGGGTGCGCGCTTATGCTCTAGAAGTGCTGTACGCTTTTCTTCAATGACCACATTTAGTTCACTTGCGTACTCCTCAAACCAATCTTGGGTCTTTCCCTGCTTATCACAATATGTATAGTAGATAGAAATTATCAAACACATAACAACACAGGACCATCCTTTGTTCTTTCACTTAGAAACAAACCAATACAACCAAAACACAGAGTAACGATGTTAATGCAGCTGTAGTTGCAGGCATTTGACATGCAGTGCATTTTCTTTGATACAGAGATGTAGTTAGTAGTTATTTTCACTCCGCGTACCGTAGGTACGCTTCGAGTGAAAATATTGTTTTCATACGGTTTCTTCTTTCTTTCTTTCTTTCTTTCTCCTGTCGCGACCTTTAAAGTGATTCCTCTCCGTCGTTCCTGGACCAAATGGCCTGAAATTTGGCACAAGGGTACAGTGGGCCAATACCCAGACCCGTTTTTCTCATTTTTTTGATAGATACCTTTACAATGATTTTAGGAATGTTTTAAGGTCATTTTCTGGCCCGGCTGTATATTCATGTCTCCCGTGCCCAGGTATTACGTCCAGATGACTTGAAAGTTGGTATGATACTGCGTGAGATACTTATTAAAAGGACCCCGGTATTATTTTTGGCCAAACGTCACTTCAAAATCATTTAAAAGCCAATTTGGCGGGGTACCTACGCATATTTTCACCGAGCTCGCGTTTCGCGCGTGTAACCATATATGGTCACGTTTGCACGTACGTCCGTTGCACCATATATGGTTATGGACGTTTCCGCGCGTGACGTAAGCTGTTTACCTGCAGCTGTGCATTGTGGCTAATTGAATTTAGAAGGGAACCAATATGCGCCCGACACTTAGTGGAAGCGATGACCTGATTGGTCAGCTCGGGTACAGCCAATGAGGAAGGGTTTTTCAACTTAGCGGCTGGGAGTACATATATGTCGCCGGGAAGAAGTCCGTTAAAAGTAAGTGAAAAATTGTACTGTTTATCTTAAAATTGGCAACAATACACAAACGCAGCAACAAATTTGGGTAACTTGTCGTCGTTATTGTGTAGTTTTTGTTTGATTTACCCACGATTAGAGTGTCTGGATAAGCGATACCGTAGCGTCAGAATGCCGCGGTAAGTGGGAGCGCATGCATGGAATATTGTTGCGCTTTGCAGTGACTGATGAGACAGTACTAGTATTGTATCATCAAGCTTTATTGACACGACAAAAAGTACAGTCAATTTTGTATGGCCAACTTTAAACTGCAACGAAAAAAGAAAGAATACAGAGTATATCTTACAATTCTACTAATTAAACATTATGATATGATTCTACTAATTATCGGTGAAAAGTGTACAGTAGTTCTCTTCCATAGTAACGTTATATGATAGTACAGATTTTCAAGGGCAAATCTACTAGTACAAACGTTACACTATGTTGTGAATTGTCCATTCAGGTTGGTTGTACAAGAATATATGTAATCAGGTGTGGCTTTTTTTCTAATCAACAAACAAAAAGGATCTTCCTTTTACTCTGGGCGGCAGTACATGAAATTACACAAAGGAAATACTAATTATTGTATTCTATTCTATTTTCTACTGGAGGAAGAGGATACACCACCAGGACTGTTGTGCAGACAGGTGGGGTTGTGCCTTGATAGAGGGTGTCAATTTGACAGTGCTAAATTCATTATTGGTCGGGTGCTCGAACTCAACTAATTCCACAAAGTCTGGCCTGTCAGAGAACGCAATAGTCAACTGGCTACAAAGGTGGCATCAACAGACACCAAGGAGAGGATAGCAAAGTCACGTACAAGAAGTGTTACTGTGACAGAAACACCAGCTTTATGTATGATTAGGCTATTTGGGACAATATTGTAACTATTAAACTAAGTGACAATTAGAGATATTATTATACCAACCATGAGTTCAAACATTGTATTTCATGACAGACATGAATAAGTTTTTATGACTTTTCAGACACCACGTCATGGTATATGCTGTGTAATTTAGTAATGCACTGTACTACAGTTAACCAGAATAATTAGATAATCATAAACTGATTAGTTTATGTGGAAAATAAATGGGACGTCAAGTTTATAACAGACGTATAATGACTGCAATTGCTGCATCCTTTTTTCAGACAAAAAGCATGCAAAAAATTTAGATATGCAAAACAGACTCCGTGCAAACAGACAGTCGCTAATTAGCTTTGTTCATCAATATAATGTATTAGCTGATTAACTCTAAGTATAAAAACAGAATGCGATCCTTTTTGTCTGAATACAATGTGCATACATTTATATGTATTTGTAATGATAATGTAATTGCAGTGCAGCCATGATATCCAATTGGATTTTTTTTTTAAATTGCACTTCGCTAAAAACGGCTAATAAGCATATCTTGGTAAAGAGTTAAAAGTGTAGTACAGTTTGTTTGGAGAGGTCTGCTTGTATGAAGATTAGTTATGCTTGTGACAACCTTGAATAAGTGCAGTAATTGCCCTTGCCTTGTGTAAATAAGCAGGAAACTTTAATCATAACCACGCTATTGTCTGCTGTGGGTACGTAATACCAACGTTTAGGGTCGCATAACGTGTTGCATCTGTAGAAAATTTCCGTTTGTGACATAATTTTCTTTTCTTGAAGTAAAACGGTGCTTGCTTTGTTAATGTGTGAAACATTAGCATGCTGTGTGCGTGTTGTAATAAAGAAATAAAAGTTTGATTACCGTACAGTACTCACATTGGATTTTTCAAGTTCAATTTTGGAAAAGTCCATTTTTGCATAAAGGGGAGAGCGGAGTGAAAATAGCTGAATTTGCTCCTAAGCAAATACCGGCCTTTCTAGTTGTACTAGCATTCAGTAGAAAATTCCTTTTTGTCCCCATGATGCATTGTTTGGAACCCCATGATTTTAATTTTCATTGTTAAATCTGCCACTTTAAGTTTACAAAAAAGAGAATGCACGCGACAGCGNCACTGGCTACAAAGGTGGCATCAACAGACACCAAGGAGAGGATAGCAAAGTCACCTACAAGAAGTGTTACTGTGACAGAAACACCAGCTTTATGTATGATTAGGCTATTTGGGACAATATTGTAACTATTAAACTAAGTGACAATTAGAGATATTATTATACCAACCATGAGTTCAAACATTGTATTTCATGACAGACATGAATAAGTTTTTATGACTTTTCAGACACCACGTCATAGTATATGCTGTGTAATTTAGTAATGCACTGTACTACAAACAGTTAATCAGAATAATTAGATAATCATAAACTGATTAGGTTATGTGGAAAATAAATGGGACGTTAAGTTTATAACAGACGTATAATAACTGCAATTGCTGCATCCTTTTTTCAGACAAAAAGCATGCAAAACATTTAGATATGCAAAACAGACTCCGTGCAAACATGCAGTCGCTAATTAGCTTTGTTCATCAATATAATGTATTAGCTGATTAACTCTAAGTATAAAAACAGAATGCGATCCTTTTTGTCTGAATACAATGTGCATAAATTTATGTGTATTTGTAATGGTAATGTAATTGCAGTGCAGCCATGATATCCAATTGGATTTTTTTTTAAATTGCACTTCGCAAGAAACGGCTAATAAGCATATCTTGGTAAAGAGTTAAAAGTGTAGTACAGTTTGTTTGGAGAGGTCTGCTTGTATGAAGATTAGTTATGCTTGTGACAACCTTAAATAAGTGCAGTAATTGCC
The DNA here is from genome assembly GCF_000003815.2 of Branchiostoma floridae. NCBI lineage: Eukaryota > Metazoa > Chordata > Leptocardii > Amphioxiformes > Branchiostomatidae > Branchiostoma > Branchiostoma floridae. The sequence goes on along the minus strand of NC_049981.1, from coordinate 19,770,927 downwards.
CTTGCCTTGTGTAAATAAGCAGGAAAACTTTAATCATAACCACGCTATTGTCTGCTGTGGGTACGTAATACCAACGTTTAGGGTCGCATAACGTGTTGCATCTGTAGAAAATTTCCGTTTGTGACATAATTTTTTTTTCTTGAAGTAAAACGGTGCTTGCTTTGTTAATGTGTGAAACATTAGCATGCTGTGTGCGTGTTGTAATAAAGAAATAAAAGTTTGATTACCGTACAGTACTCACATTGGATTTTTCAAGTTCAATTTTGGAAAAGTCCATTTTTGCATAAAGGGGAGAGCGGAGTGAAAATAGCTGAATTTGCTCCTAAGCAAATACCGGCCTTTCTAGTTTAAAATAAAATTTTAAAAATTTAGAAAAAAAAATTAACGTCAGTCCTGTGTAGACTTTGTGTCCTTTGGAATTTAACTTTTGTTTTACAGTGTCTGTCGACTTTCCTAAGAATGTGTACCAGGTTTTTCAAAAAAGGTAAAAGGCAGTGGAAGGAGAGAGGTTGGCTCCACCTTCCATAATTGTGCTCTAGATAGACACAGTGGATTGAACTACATGTATGGGACTACCTTCACCTTCACCATCACCGGTAATGTGATCATGAGCAGCTACACTGATGCGCAGCTCAGAAGAAAATTGGATGCGCAGAAAAGAACTTTGCAACATGAGAATGTCAAAGATATAACCGTATATGTATATGAGAAGTCAATACTGCAGGCCTGATTTGAAATAGGACTTGACCATGGCAGAGGGGGGCCACATTGATACATGGCTGTATGTTTTTATCATTTAGCTTTAGGAAGCCATTCTTCATGTTGTTAGGTTGGCTGTGAACGACGTGCGGAAAATTATCACAATATTAACATGATGACTGTACTGATTTGAACTACATGATACTTTTGTCTCCACTCTCCTCTTCTCTCCTCTTCGTAATTGCGAAGAGGAGAGAAGAGACTCGGAGCTATATTACGGCTGGATACCAGGCTAGCAAGAAGATGTACCAATTGAAAGCTCAATAAGGAGGAAACCAGGGCATGTTATCGACATAGACATTCATGTTCATTCATGCTCCATGTTCAACAGAGACAGCTTTAATCCCTGCGACAATCATACCTGGGTGTGAATGAGAAGCAAGCACAATACCTCTGCGCCTCCATTCAATTTCACAGTCGCCTTGGTCACTTGTCAGAAGGGAATTTCATCGGGACTATCATTTAGCATATATTCAATTTTCCAGCAGTGGCAAGGCGGAATGTTCAATAAATACATTCATGACACTCAACAGTGGGTCACCTCGGGACACGATGAGATCACAGCCGTTTTTTGATTGATCGTACTTTTTATTTGATCTAAATTTCCTTATCCATCAGGTATTTTTATGTATGCTGATTATTGATCTGGTGTGGGAAAATCTAAAGTTACCTCCATCAGACAAGTTTTACCTGCACCACTTATTTCCTTTTTTTTAAACCCTTACCAGGAAACAGTGTTTAAAGATGTTACCTGAAAGCACAATTTGAAATCTTGTACAAAAAAAGGATGACACTATGAAGAATGCAAGGGATTTCTTGGTGAAAAATGCTCCTATAGTTCTACTACGGAATAGTGCTTATGGCTGACCATGGCCTCTCAACCCTCTTAGGGCCATGGTTGGGAGTTCCATGTAAGCCCCTGTCACATATGGCCAACTAAATATCCATTACACCTTCTCCACACCATGGTTAGGAGTTTAAGGTAGTCCATAGGTTGGGAGTTCACCAAAGTATAAATTTGGAAAAATCTAAGTTCAATAAAGTCATCTTCTACTTGGATACAATCGAAGTAGCAAACTGGAATAGGGATGAATAGGATAGACCCAACCCAGCGCCAACCTTGGTTATAGGGAGTTGTTGGGAACAAGTCATGGGAAGGTTCTGAATGCACACAGGGGCTTTAGGTACAGGTAGACATCAGAAATACCTACAATACACAACTCTAGTTTTACCTGCATATATGCATGTATTACAGAATGTATTTCTATCCCCAGATAAAGATTCCTGGATTTTAACACTAACTCATGGTCGTCCTGAAGGGCATAAAAGTTAATAATAGTCGATACAGCCAATACATACCACGGCTGAGTCTGATTGAAATGGCAAGGTACTATAACTGCAAGCCTGATGAAACTGCAGGGAATGGGGACTTAAAAGGCTTTCTAAGAATTCGCTACGAAATCCCTAGGTTTAAGCGGATTTTGCGGGGAGGGTTTTACTTTACAGCATCCCGTAAGTAGGGGCATGATAAGCATTTCAATTACTTGGAGGAAACACTATCTATTTTTCATGTTCGGTAAAGGGATTTCCTACAATGCATTAAAGGAAAAGCATGGCTTGTGTTTTATAGTCAAACACAGTCTCAACAACCACTTGAGGAAAAATGGTTGGGGAGGAGAAGTGTTTACCCCAGACAAATTGGTACGTTGGCTTGGAAAAAAAATTACATTTTTGAAACACACACACATTAGCTCCTAGGAAACATATCTATAAGAGATGCCTACCTTTTATAAACTCCATTATTGTTATGTTGATTGATGTTGTATAGACAACTTACATAGAATAATTTATGCACTGCATACTGTCTTAACCAAGAGGTCAAGAGAGACTTTGACAAGAGAAAAGAAATAAAGAATATAAAAAAAATAACAATTTTACAGTACTGTTGTTGGCCCCCCTAATCAATGTGAGTTTTAGACAGTTTAGCCAAGAGTCTTGTAAATCACGTCATCGTAAAGTTAGGAAAGTCATTTTAAGTGCCTTTCCAAAGGTTACATCACGGCATGTAAGAATATTAAACAATTGGTTCTATAGGTTCTGAGCCAAAGCTGTAACCATTTCACCAGACCGACGCCATACAAAATCAAAATGCAATCACAGAAACATGATTAGTTTTTCAAGAAGACAATTTAAAAGAGATTGCTCAAGTCTGGAGTCTGGAGAAAGATGCACTCCAATCAGGCCCACAGGATGTACATGTGTATGTATTTTAATCACAATTTGCTTGTTGATTCTACTTTTAGGTTCCAGGATTAATTGGGTAACAGGTACTGTCAATACATCTTATTTTGGGGAAACTCAATTTTGCGGTAAGAGGTTAATACTTAAGGAGGTTTTCGCATATATTTTGAGTTTGTGGTAGGAACAATTCTGTAGTACAATCATGTAATTTATTGGAGACAACTATTTGTGGTGTCACAAATTTGGGTTGGATAGAGTAACACGAAAATTAAACCGCTGCAAACATTTTAAGATTTACAGTAGTCTGTGTGACACAAATCTTTGCTGTGCAGGGCTGTTACAGACCCCTGCTTGGAGGGCCGTTATAGGGCACTCTTTAATCAGGCTGGGAAACAGGTAGGATTCCAGACATCTTCCAGATAAAAGGGCACAAGTTACAAGTAATGATTGGATACACAGGCACAAGGTAATTAACTGGAGGCACACACCACGGTGGTCAAAAAGGCCCTCAAAAATCCTCACTCGCAAATCATGCATATGGATGAGGAAATCAATGTCAATCATCCATTTCACTACTGGCAACAATAGCTGATTGGTTTACGCCGTTGTAGGCGGGGATTACGTTTGTTTTGGTCGCTCCAAGTGGAGCTATTTTTTGACGCGAACTTGCTCCTTTGATATGCGCGTCTTTTCTCCGCCCCCATTGTTCTCCACTTACCAAGTTAACAATACCTGAGCTTTTCTGTCGGTCATTCTCACGCTGGAGCTCGGCATTGAAACCACCGTTTTAATTCTTTCTGAACTAAATATTTGTCTATATATCATATTCACCCAACATGCTAAAACTAAACCTTAGGTGAGCAAAGATCGAAGGAGTTACCGTCACTCCCACAGTGTGCGTCACTCCCGGGTCACGCTTGGGACGGAGCAGTGGCCATCGTTTACAGACACAACCCGGACAATTATCCTTGCCTTTTTTTACACACACACGCAATTGCAACCTACGTGTTTTGATAAACGTGTTCTCTCAAATAACAAACTCCTTATATTCTCGTCATTCTGTAAATGAACTAGGTCCATACCAGCGCTTGACGTGGCGAATGTATCGATATCGGTAGTACGCTGGGCATTATATGGTAAACTTTAAACTGGCGTCCTTTGCCCCGAAATTTTCTTTGTTTAAATTATACCTTATACTATAGAATGGATTTGAAGTAGTAATAAAACGCATGGTAATACGGACGAAAGCATAGCAACCGCAAAACCATGGAAATTCACCCAACTTACCGTGACCTTCATTGCCGGGCGCAGCTGCAAGATTCAGCGGGGGCGGCGTAGAGCCCGCCCGACCGACCGTAATATAAACACAACCCCGGCCTTTCCTACGGAAGTCTAATATTCTCTCTCTCTCACTCCACACGCGCGCGCACACACACACACACACACACACACACAACTGAACGACAGAACACCAGTTTAGTTTCTTGGTGAAGTGAAATCTATATTTTGAACATTTGCACGGAAGCTTACCGCACACGGGAGAACGTAATGCACACTGACCTCTCGACAAAGTGCGTCTTCAAATAAAGATTCACGAACCGGCGTGTTTAGTCCTGTCCTACAAAATAACTAAAAAATGAAGAAAAAAACTTCGTTCTCCGCTATTTGTAGAAACAATTTCATATTGCCGTGAATTTTGTAACAGAATCTGCAGTTCGCAATTCACTAGGCTTCGTAACATTACACCCAAGCGTTTGATGTGCTATCGGCTTGCATACGCTAGACGAAAAAAACTCAACTTTTGGCGCCCTTGGTAGAAAAATGAAAACGGTTCAATACTACAAAGAAACTATCAAAGAAGCACAGTAGTAGATCAAACTTTTGTGAAGTAGGGCGGGTCAGATATGTAGTGTTGTTACCTGACAGCGGAACCGGATGAAACCGGTTTTCTCTTTTGTTTACAAAAGACGCCATTTTACTATTTGGGACCTCGTTCAAAATTTCTAAAATAATCTTAACTAAGGGAGAAAGTGCAGCTGCGAAAGTGCACCAAAGATCTTGTAGAATTATTGGTAGCTTAAATCTTGCAGACACAACAAACTGTACAAATAATTTGCTACAGCCGATTCTCTCTCAAATTTCGCGCCCGGGACGACAACAATGGGGCCACGCCAGCTCATTTCCATATCACTGCCGTCCCAGGTAAGTTGTTTTTGTAAGAACGTACGGAGGCGAGAAAAAACCGCTCTGATGTTCGCCGACAACCTAATTATAAGTCTAGAGCATAGACATTCTTCCACGTGAAAATCTGAACAAAACGTACAATTCGTATTTTGAGCCATATCTACCGATAGTTTACACTTAAGCTGACCAAAAAAACTTCATCGTGAAGAAAAAACTATCGCCGCCATCTTGGAGAAAAATCAATCGATTCTCTTCCATCGCTGTGGAACTATGGGACAAAACGTAATGAAAATGTGACAAAATTAGCTAAAATGTCGTAGACACTTAAAACTGCATAAGGTGGAATATTCTTAGAGGTCCTAAAGTCTAAAGCATAGGTCAAAGCTTTGCTAGGTGCGTAAAATAGAGCATTAAATTCAAAGTTCAAAGTTCAGTGACCTAAAACGACCTCCAATACGCACATGGAACAGCGGGCGATTTGAAGCGTTTTGCACATGGTCATCCCAAATAATTGAGATATTTTTAAGGCGAACTAATGTAATTTTCGTGTGCATATATTTTTTTCCTGATGTGATAATCATATCGTGCGTTATGTTGGATGAAATTTGTGTTGTTTTTTTCACACCGCCACGGCTCGCGCGGGCCGGCTTGTGGGCGGAGCACTCTGGCCTGGCAACGCGGATAATACCCTAGCAACGTGACCACCGTGCACTAGCTAGTGAAGCATAACAAGCCTGGGAAAGATTTCAGTGTATTGAAAAAGGTAATGGCATATATATATATATATATATATATATATATATATATATATATATATATATATATATATATATATATATATATATATAGTAGCCCTTGCTCCGTAGTTACCCAAGAAGGTTATGTTTTCTGTGCCATTTGTTTGTGGGCAGGTTTCTTTGTCTATGTTTTCTTTGTCAGTTTGAGGACAACATGACTTTGGATTTTATGATACATATATTTGCTAAGTGAGTTGGTATCATATATACAAGTGTGATCATTACAAGTTCACATCCTTGAGCTCCTTAACTTGAAGCACATACTACTTGGTAAAACATGAGAGGGACCTTGTTGCATATCACTTTTGGGACCACGTCCTTGTTCATATACAACATAGTTGCTCAAGGCAGTAGTACTAGTTGACTTTATTACAATCTGATGAAGTCAGCATACTTACATCACCAATCATCAGTGCATCCTCTGGAGCACAACCTAAAGTTTTCACTGCCTCTCTGAAAAATGTTGTCTCTGGTTTCCCCACGACTGTCGCTGTGACATCAGTAGCGTACTCCAACCCAGTAACAAACGGCCCAGGTCCTAAAGACAAGCCGTCACTCTTCTTGTAGTATCTGGCCTTGTGGATAGCTATAAGTGGGGCTCCCTCTAGCAGGAGCCTGAGGTATTACAAAGAACCTGTCAGAGTTGTTCTGAGAAGTTTGAGTCACTAAACTTAGGTTTACAGTTAACCTGTACAACCATCAACAAAAACATATATGCCAAATAGCAGTTACTCAAGCAACTGAATGTGATTTTGGAAAATCTGCTTTTTGTTTATTTATTACCTGGATGTCTAAACTTCATCAATGTGACAAAACACATAATTACACCCGTATACCAAATAATAATGTATAACTCATGCTAGTGTGCTGATCAAAGCCATATTCTATTCATTTATCTATTTTTTGCATGACAGTCTATAATCATCTGCCACTTTACACTGTAAGTCAGACAGCCTGAAACTGATATGCAAACAAGTTAGTACCGAAATAACACATTAAAGAAATTTGCTCCACTTCTTTGAACATGTACAAATGGATCAAGTCAACTCTCCATACCTGAAAGCATAATTGAGAGGTCTGTAGTTAAACTTGTCTGGTGCCAATCCAATTACTACAGCATTGGGATTGGTAGTATCAATACCTGGATGAAACAACAATAAAAATTCTGTAGTTAAAACATGGCAGAAAGCGCAACATTTGCAAGTAAATACAGCATATTTCACTCCCCATGCAAACATTGACTGTTCCATATCGACCTTTTGCAGAAATAAACCATCCTTAAATTTTACTTCTATTAATACATGCACATGGACTAGCCCAACACCATCCCACTCCAACTTTGAATTTTTCAAATGGACTCTTCCAATACCCCCAAGCTACAAAAAATAGACAAGTTCACAAGAATATAGAGCTATATGTCATAATGACTTGCTATCTAACCTTCAAAGTCTGGTAGTGCTGAATCCTGTAGAAACAACATGGGTCGCACCTTCAGATCTTCTACTAAGTTTCTTGCCGCAGTTAAAGAAGTGAAGACCTCCTCTGGTTGGATATCAAACCCCAGCTTCTGCAATCTCAAATTCAATAACAATTCCATTGCATTTAACAAGGTTGACTTGACATAATTGTACTTAGCAATGATATCTAAAACAGAGTTAAGGGGCATCATAAAATTTCTGCAACTTATGATCTATTGCTAATTCTTGAAGCTAGAGTATTGTGTTTGTAGGTCTCAATAACATCATAACATGCATAATTAGCATCACACGAGGAGTAGACTGCTCCAATTTTCCAATTGTTTCGGAAATTACATTTCAACTTTCAACTTTTCAACTTTCAGATGTTAATAAGTTTGACATTTGCACTGGGTGGTGATATGCTATGATCAAAGAAGTTGAGAAAGGAATCATTAAGACAGTCAAGATTAATTGTATAGTAACTTTTGAAAGGTTTACTACATTTGATACCTATCATCAGGGACAGTGACAGTTCAAACAACAGTTGTACTGTAAATAATTGACCTCTTTGCATCAACCTTGTCTTAATGCATTGTCTTACTTTTGTTTCCTATTGGACCATCTACAATTTGTTTCAAGCTCCTTTACATATTTATTCAATTACTAAGGGTGCTGACCGTGCTGTTCAACAGATCTTGCTCAATGTCACTGACAAAAGTGGATGCTACCTGAAATGCCTGACTGTCTCCAAAATCATATCTTGTTGCTCCTCCTAATCAATTAGTAACTCCTAATCAATTAGAGAACTTTAGAGGGAAGATAATGATTTTAAATGGTACATGTAGCTATCACTTGTTGCAATCTACATAACATGTTTGCACTTATCTTTAGGATAATAATATGGGCACCTGTTAAAATACACACCTGTCCACCAGCATCTGCTTGGACTCCTTTGTTGTGTTGGTGACAAACTTGACCTTCAGAGGACACTGCCTGAGTCTGTGGTAGAAAACAATACATTTACAAGCCTGATAAGCCTGATGCCTAAATAAAATAACTAGAGTTCGGCGACCTCATACCTCCATGAAAATTTAGAGCTTTTGTAAATTTCATGCAAATGACTACCATTTACATAATGTATGTATGGGCGATGTTCATTATTGACTAACGTGCACATGTCACAATTATGAAATTCCCAATATTAGTCATTATGTGGATTTGCTATTTCTGTATATATTATGCAAATCAGTTCCTCATTTGCATATTTGGTATCTGCTTATCTCTCACCTATCATAAATTACATGTGTTACATTTACTTCAATTCAGCTATTGAAAACAATGGAATTGTACAATTTCCTCATTAATTATGCAAATTAAGTCTTCATTTGCTTAAAATGTATATCATTATAAACATCTTTGCCTAAGCTACCTGAATGCCAAAAATGATGGCAATCCATCATTCCTTTCTATAGTTATCCTCTTTGGAGTGTCTTGACAAAAACACCCCTGCAGTTCCACAATTAAATGTTAGGGGGCTGAAACTTGCCCCGCTTTGCCATGACGTTGAAAGCTATCTACCACCCAAATATCAAAACCATATCATGTCCGGTACAAGAGATACATTAAAAAACTGCTATGATAGAATAAGCTCATTAATTATGCAAATGTAATATAATTTTGCATAATTTGTATTTCATCTTGTATAACATTGTCTGAGGTACCTACATACCAAAAATCATGAAAATCCATTGTTTCCTTCTTGAGTTATCCACTTCAGAAGTTTCTAACAAAAAAGCCCCTGCTATCCCAAAACCAGACGCTAGGGGGCCCAAACTTATGTCACTTATTCCTGAGCACAAGAGCTATCTAACACCCAAAAATTGGGACCATATCTTGTTCAGAACACGAGATAGCAAAACCGGAAGTGGCGCTGCAGTACCAAGGGAAGCCGCTAGGGGGCCCAAAATCTAATCACTTCTAGCTTTCGTCACACCCCACCAACACACCAAATATGACACCAATCCATCAAGCCGTTTTTGAGTTATCTTGTTGACAGGCAGACAGACACACACACACACACAAACGCAGGGTAAACTAGAGTTCGGCGACCTCATACCTCCATGAAAATTTAGAGCTTTCATAAATTTCAAGAAATTGACTAACACATGAACATAATTTATGCATGGTGTTGTTCATCATTGACTAACGTACACATGTCACAATTATAAAATTCCAATTATTGATCATACAGCGGTTTTGCAATTTTTACATAAATTATGCAAATAAGTTCCTCATTACCATATTTGGTATCTGCTTATATTCTACCTATCATAATTAACATGTGTTACATTTATTGAAGTCCAGTTATTGAAAAAAATGGAATCATACAATTTCCTCATTAATTATGCAAATTAAGCTCTCATTTGCATAACATGTATATCATTATGAACATCTTTGCCTAAGGTACCCGCATGCCTAATATGATGCCAATCCGTCAATCCTTTCTGCAGTTATCCTCATTGGAACGTCTTGACAAAAACGCCCCTGCAGTTCCCAAATTAAATGTTAGGGGGCTGAAACTTGCCCCACTTTGTCATGACACTAAAAGCTATCTACCACTTAAATGTCAAGACCATATCACGTCAGGGACAAGAGATACATAGAAAAAACTGCTATGATAGAATATTCTCATTAATTATGCAAATGTAATATGATTTTGCATAATTAGTATTTCATTTTGTACAACATTGTCTGAGGTACCTACATACCAAAAATCATGAAAATCCGCTGTTCCTTTCTTGAGTTATCGTCTTCAGAAGTTTTTGACAAAAATGCCCCTGCTATCCCAAAACTAGACGCTAAGGGGCCCAAACTTATGTCACTTATTTCTGAGCGCAAGAGCTATGTAACACATAAAAATTGGGACCATAGCTTGTTCAGAACACGAGATGGCAAAGCCATGCCGAGCCTGACCTATAGCACTAATGCG
>NC_049981.1:19758181-19759601 GCF_000003815.2 Branchiostoma floridae | reverse complement strand
CCGACGTGAGGCTACTACAAAGACCGCATCCTCGTGCTTATCAGTGTGTACTTAAGTGTACTTAGTTACCTCCATGAAAAAAATGGAGGTATAGTTTTTGGTGTGTCTGTGTGTGTGTCTGTGTGTGTGTCTGTCTGTGTGTCCGCATATTTGTGGTCAGCATAACTTATGAAGGGTTGGGTGGATTGGTTTCATACTCGGTGTGTTGGTAGTGTGTGATGAAAGCTGGAAATGATTAGATTTTGGGCCCCCTAGCGGCTCCCCTTGGTACTGCAGCGCAACTTCCGGTTTTGCTATCTTGGTGTTCTGAACATGCTATGGTCACGATTTTTCAGTATTAGATAGCTCTCGTGCTCAGGAAGAAATGACATAAGTTTGGGCCCCCTAGCGTCTAGTTATGGGATAGCAGGGGCATTTTTGTCAAAAACTTCTGAAGAGGATAACTCAAGAAGGGAACAACGGATTTTCATCATTTTTGGTATGTAGGTACCTTAGACAATGTTTTACAAGATAAGATACTAATTATGCAAAATAGGAGTACATTTGCATAATTAATGAGAATATTCTATCATAGCAGTTTTTCAATGTATCTCTTGTTCCAGACATGCTATGGTCTTGACATTTAGGTGGTAGATAGCTTTTAGCGCCATAAACAAGTGGGGCAAGTTTCAGCCCCCTAACATTTAATTGTAGAAGTGCAGGGGTGTTTTTGTCAAGACACTCCAAAGAGGATAACTGCAGAAAGGAACAACGGATTGCCTGCATTTTAGGCATGCAGGTAGCTTAGGCAAAGATGTTCATAATGATATACATGTTATGCAAATGAGGACTTTATTTGCATAATTAATGAGGAAATTGTTTAGTTCCATTGTTTTCAAGAACTGGACCTCAATACATGTAACACATTGTTGATTATGATAGGTGGAATATAAGCAGATACCAAATATGGTAATGAGGAACTTATTTGCATAATTTATGCAAAAATTGCAAAACCACTTTATGATTAATAATGGGAATTTTATAATTGTGACATATGTACGTTATTCAATGATTAACAACACCATGCATAAATTATGTTAATGTTTTAGTCAATTTTTTTTTATTTTTTTTTTTTTATTTTTTTTTTTTTATTTTTTTTTAATTCAATATAACTTTCAAATACAAAAAAGAAACCCTGTGGCAAGCCCCCTAATATAACATGATATACATAATGAGGAGTAACTTATTACAAAGAATGTTGGTCTCGAAAGTTAATAACAGAAGATTGTGTCACAAAAATAAGGCTTAGTATTCGAAGATACATTCTTAAATATGGCATATTTTGCATGTAATAAACATTGATTCAAGTATTTATTCATTTTCTGCTTGTTAACCTTACCATACATAATATCAGTTTTCGTTAATACAATATGTTCTGAAA
>NC_049981.1:19756854-19757717 GCF_000003815.2 Branchiostoma floridae | reverse complement strand
ATTTCATGTTTCTGGGCCAGCTCACCCAATGTTAGGAAGTTACCACTCGCTTGACATAACATCACATATTTTCAGAATACCAGCTTGGCACCACCGGTTGTACAATACAGATTTCCGGCCTACTAATATAAATCTGTTATTCCAGATAATTTGTTTACTTATGTCATCTTTAGATTTCGGAACCGATTGCACAATCGACTGCCAAGCCTGCAGTACTTGACAGTAGAACAATGGTAAATTAGATAGATCTGAACATGTTATATCATAGTTACATTGAAATAGTAATTTCCCTCCCCACTGACTTAACATATAGGAACAACTTTCACTTTTCTCGAGTCTCTTAATCCATGACGCCTTAAGGGCTTTACATTTAATGGAAAAATCCACCATAGTTAGACCACCTTGGTCTTTTTTCCCTATTACTGTCTTCATTTTCACCTTTGGCTTTTTTTCATCCCAAATAAATTTGAAAATATAACCATTTACTTTCTCAGAAAAGCCAGCGGGAACCGGCAGAACCGTACAATTCTAAATTAGTTTAGAAATACCAAGTGTTTTAACAAGAACAATTCTCCCAATTGTAGTTAGATCTCTTATCCTCCATACATTTAACAGTTTCTCCATAGCTTTCAGGTGATAATCAAAGTTTAACTTATCACAGTCTTCCTGGTTGTATGAGAAATAAGTACCCAGTGCATATATAGGCCCACGTGGCCACAGAACCTCCAAAGGCTCATCGATCCTATGTCTGCTTGCTCCCATCCACATAGCTTTAGTTTTTTTTTACTGACCTCTAGGCCACTACAGAGTTTAAAATGATCTAGAATGTCTAGTAAGCTTTTAGCGGAGTTTTCATCTTTGAC